>NC_056741.1:1639256975-1639489475 GCF_019279795.1 Protopterus annectens | reverse complement strand
ACCTTCGCCTTAAGGTCACTGAAATATTTGTCACATTTCATCAGAGTGCAGAGGGAATTGATTAGAGAGGTGTGAAATATCCTCTCAGGATCCTTTTCTGAAGAAGTACAATCTTCAGTGACTTCTCAGTTGGCTATCTTACAATCTCTTTCTAATTCTGCCATGACGCTTATTTCGCACATAGCCCAAGGGACCTCAAGGCCAGTGGGTTCAGGCATTTCTGTTACGCATAACTGGATGCACTTATATAATTTTGCAGAGACCTTCTAATCTTCGTTCGTCAGTGCTCCATTTGATGACATGTCTTTGTTTGGCCCCAAAGTAAAATATACATTATCCGGGTGTGAGAAGGATGAAATGACATTGTCTGCAGTGGATGTACTTTTTTTGACCCCTCAAAAATCCTCTTCTAGGAATCAATGAGGTGGTTGGAAGATGCGGTTCATGAACTTCCAGGGCAGACATGGAGGAAGTTCCCCCAGGGGTACAGAGGAGAAGTCTAATGATAGACGACGCCCCCTGTGGCAGAGCTGGCCTGTAAAACCAGTGGTCCAGAGATGCTTTCTTTGACAGACCCTTCCAGCATTCCTGAAAGTAAGCCCAATTGCCCTATTCTGGAGGCAGTCGGGAATTGACTATCCCTGCATCAGAGAGCCTTGTTAGAAATAATGACAAATACTTGGGTGCAGAGGATTATTTCTAGAAGTTATGTAATTCTGTTTTCCCTTACTATTCCAATTTCAAGAAAAATCCCCTGTGTTCCACCCAGTCAGGGGGAACAAGCAGCAATTCAGGTTCAAAAGCTGCTAGAAAAAAAGAATCATCCAAGATGTCCCACCAGATCTGATAGAATCTGGAACTTACTCAGGATTATTTTTAGTGCCAAAGAAAACAGGTGGCTGGAGACTTATTTTGGATCTCAGCAACTTAAACAAGTTAGTTTGAAGTACCAGGTTTCGGATGGTCACCGTTCAGTCCATTCTTCTGTTTCTGGGCAAAGACTACTGGATGTGCTGGATAGACCTTCAGGATACGTACTATCACACAAGGATAAACAGACGGTCCAGAAAGTACTTGCACTTTCCGGAAGGAAGCCAATCAATACCGGTTCAAAGTTGTGCCCTTTGGTCTCACCACAGCCCCCGGTGAGTTTTCACAAACTTATGGCAGTAGTAGTAGTTCACTTGAGACTGCAAGGATTCCTGGTGTTTCCATATCTAGGCAACTGGCTCATTACCGCCCCAAGCAGGCATCGATTAATAAGGACAATAGATCAGATTCTCTAGACATGTTCTCATCTGGGGATAGACATAAACTACAAGAAGTCTCAACTGGAACCATCTCAGAATTTGTAATTCATAGGAATATTGTTCAACACAAGCTTAGTGGTAGCTTCATTGCCTCCCTCGGGGGTTCAAGCTATAAGATCACAAGTCAGAAAAATTTTTTTCAGTACCAAAATTTCTGCCCTCTTTGTTTTGCAAGTTCTAGGGTCAGTATCAGAGGCGATAACACTGGTACCTTTAGCCAAATTTTACTTGAGGGTTCTTGAATG
This sequence comes from Protopterus annectens, assembly GCF_019279795.1. Classification (NCBI taxonomy): domain Eukaryota; kingdom Metazoa; phylum Chordata; order Ceratodontiformes; family Protopteridae; genus Protopterus; species Protopterus annectens. The sequence continues at coordinate 1,639,487,920 of NC_056741.1, read as the reverse complement.
GATGCTAGCAACACAATGGTCAATACTTTACCAACCCATGTCAACTCTGATACAAATCACTCGCACATACAAGAGAGGGCTTATGTGGAGGATACAGTCAGATCAAGTTCTACAAGGCATTCCATTCATTCCCCCTCATCCCAAAGACGTAGTGACCATGGATGCATCCCAGTTGGGGTGGGGGTAGGGGGCATTTTCAGGGGAAAACTGTCCAAGGCATTTGGTCTCCCAAAGAGGCCAACTTGCATATCAGTGTCCTAGAGATGAAGGCAGTGCTTTTAGCATTACAGGCCTTCCTCCAAGATGCCCTCCCTTCAGGGACAATTAGGTTCATACAGACAATATGTCAGTAGTTTGGTACAACAAGAAGCAAGGAGGGGCCAGGTCATACCCCTTGTGTCAAGAAGCACTTGGAGTGTGGCAATAAGCAGTCTCATCCAACCGCTTTCTCAAAGCAAAGAAAATTTCGGGGAAGTCCACTGTGATAATAGACCAAATTGAGCAGGCGTTTTCTTCTACCTCACAAGTCATCTCTCAACAAGAACGTGACAGAAATGCTTTTTCATCGATGGGGGCTGGCCTTGCTGCAGTGTTTTTGCTTCTCTTCTAAAAAAGCAAATGCAGCCGCTGCTTTGCCCTAATACCACCACAGGGGGAATCACCGAGGGTTGCTGTACTTCACGATTGCCCTCACTCCCACCCCAGTCTACCATATGCCTACCCACCTGTCCCTTTATTTCCAAAAGTCCTTCAGAAATCTGCCATGTGGAAGAGCAAAGTCATCCTTAGTGCACCTTACTGGCCTTGACAGATTTGCTTCCCCTTCCTTTGGCCTCATTTACTTCACCAAAATTGGATTCTGGATCCAATTCCAGACCTCATGTCTCACCCAACAGGTATGATCCATCCAGACATATTAAGCCTCTTGCTGACAGCTTGGCTTCTCCAATTCCATTAATAGCCAGACAAAGTATGCTCTCTTCCCCAGTCCGACATGTAATTTTATCTTCCTGTAAACCTTCTTCACATAAGCTTTGTTCCAGTAAATAGAAAAAGTTTGTTTACTGGGCACATCAAAACAATGTTGATCTCTTTCAGCTCCGATACATAATATCCTTGAATTTTTTACCCTACTTTTTAAAGAAAGAGCTAGTTCCTCAACAGTTAAAGTTCAGTTAGAAGCAATATTGAATTTTCATATTGGATTTGACGGTCCCTCTGTTGCCTCTCATAAGCTCTGCAAAGACTTTTTGCAAGACATTCTTCTTTTTAAGATCTCACTTTAAAGACCCCACCCCCATTGGATCTAAATTTGGTACTCAGGCACGTATTCACTCCCCCTTCAAACCAGGAGCTAAGTGTGACCTTAAATATCTTTCTTGGAAGACAGTATTTCTAGTAGCCAGTACTTCTGCCAGACGAATTTCAGAGATTCAAGCCTTGTCTGCCGTATCTTCAAAACCTCTGTATTTGAGTTTTCACTGCGAACTAATGCATCCCTTCTTTCTAAGGTGGTGTCAGAATCCTAATATCAATTAGTCCATTAATCTGCCAGTATTCTTTCCTAATCTGCTAATAAAGGTGAAGACCTGTTACACTTATTCGATGTTCACAGGCAATTACCTACATAGAACAAATGACATCAGAAAAACTGACCAATTGTTTTTTCATTTGCAGTAGGGAAAGGAGAAATCCAGTTGCCAAAGTGACTTTAGGCAAATGGATAACTGACTGTAATTCATTTATTTATAACAAATTGGGTGTTGCCTTACTAAAACTGTTGTGGAACCATTCAACTATATCCCTGACAACTTCCTCAGTTTTCCAGTCTAGAGCATCCATGGATGATATGTGTGCTGCAGCAACTAAGATTACTCCCCATACCTTTATTACTCATTATAAGTTGGATCTGATCTCCAGAGGTAGAGCATCATTTGGTTCACTGGTGCTCAGGAATATTCTTCTGTGACTACCCAGAATCCTAGGTAGATGGAGACTCTGTCCCATTAGTTGAGGATAGAATGGAAATTAACATCAGATAAAGAAGTTATGTAGTCATTATAATATTCCATCTGTGTTGTCCATTTTCATTCTTCCTCAACTCCCCACCCACCAACCCCCATCCTGTGAAGTGGAAGAATAAGTGGTCACAGGGTATCACTGTCCTTTATATTAAGCTCCAGATATGGTCGCCTCCTTATTTAACTGGACTGCAAATATTTCTTTCTACTAAAAATCACCAAACAACATCTGATGTACTTGGGGTTGCCATGAGCTTTAGCAATGGCTGAGTCGGATCCGAGGGATCGGATCTGAAACCATTAGTTTAGAAAGAATGCAAGTGGACAACACAGATGGAATGTTCTGGTGAGTACATACGTTTTTCAGTTACTTCTCATGTCAGTGGACCACTGGTAAAATAAGGCCAACAAACCTTTCTTGAAAGGAAGCATGTCCTACTCTATATCTCTCAATTTTTTAACATACTTGGTGGGTCATTGATTGGGTTAATCATCTCATCCATTCCATTTTAGCATTTTTTTTGTCATAGTGGGGGCAGTTGCCGTAAGACTAATGCATGCCAGGATGTTGCACAGTTCTCTGTGACAGCAGTGGTCCCCTCCCAAGCCCACCAGTTATGTTCTGGCATTTCCACATTTGTGTATCAGTCCTGAGATGTCAGCAAAAAATTCTCATATGAATTACCTAAAAGTGAACATAGTTTTTTAGTGGCTAACAAATAATGAACCAAGGCTTGCATTAGTACTGCTTCATCGCTTACCCCATATCAGTCCTGATTAACCGCTCTATCAGAGCAGTACGTTCCACTTCTATGCAAAATATCTCACTTCATACCCCTCCACAAAAGTGGACCCTCCAAAGAACTTTCTATCGATCCATAGCCATCCTATCACCCCTTACAAAAATACTAGAAAAATGTATCCACAACCAGCTCATTAATTACTTAATAACCTCCTTCCAGCACCCAGCATGGCTTTAGACCAAAGCACAGCACCAGCACTGCCCTCCTAACCTTCACTAACACTATCCATCAAGTCATGAATGAAGGGCAGCTTGTTTCTTCCATCTTTCTCGATATGTTCAAAGCCTTCAACATAGTATCCCACCAACTGCTGCTCAGCAAACTGTCTTTATACGGCCTCAGTCTTTCATCACTCACCTAGTTCCATAGCTATCTTTCCATTTGTTAGCAAGCCACAAAATGGAAAAACTCTCTATCCCCCTTACTCCCCATCTCCATAGGCGTACGTCAAGGATCTGTACTTGGCCTTCTTTTTATCATATTCACAAACAACCTTAGTTTGGCTGCTCAATAAGCCTCAGTAGTACAGTATGCTGATGATGCTACACTTATCTGCTCCGCCCCCACACCCCAAGAACTCCAAATTGAAATGCAATCATCTTTTCAGGACATTGAAAAATCTCTCTCCCAACACCAACTCATTTTAAATCTCAATAAAACTAAAGTCATAGTCTTCAGTAAAACCAATACTCCCCAGCCCCTTATCTCACTCACTTCAGCAAATGGAACCAAGATGGTCCCCACAAATCACACTAAATTTTTAGGTTTTACCATAGATGAGAACCTCAAATTGAATACACACATTGCCCAAACTGTGAAAAGGGTCCACATCAAACAAGGCACCCTATACAGGGCTAAACCATACGTAACTCGCAATGCCAGGCTAGCCACTGCTCGCACACACCTGCTATCCACCCTCCTGTATGGGTCCATTATATTCACTGGGTCCATTATATTCACTAATATCAGAAAATCAGACCTCAACAACCTAGAATCATGCTACAACAAGATTGCTAAATATGCCACCAATCAGCCACACAGATCTCACCACTGTTGAGGTCTCTCACAGTTAAACTGGCTAGAGCTCCCCAACCTTTTAACACTTAATCAGCTAACTTTAGCCCACAAAATAATGCACCTCCCTAATGACTGCCCAGCAATCTCCCACCTAGTCCATCCTAGTAACAATTTCAGATCTTCAAACAAGCTGTTACTCAAGGTCTCCAACTTCCAAAACGATCATGGCGACTGCCTCTTCTCACACAAAATAGCCAAACTCTGAGACACTCTTCCAGAGACAATGACAAAAAACCCTAGTCACAATCATAGGTTCATAGGTTCATACTAGGCTATCTGCCCAAGGGCATTTATAAGCCTAGCCCATAGTTATGTGGCTTTCGCCACCCCTTTAGTTTGAATAAAAACTATGCCTATCATTTTTCTGTGCCTCTGTCAAGCAGTAGCACTGAAGTAATCCCTGGGGTATATCTGCGATCTCCCATCCATTGGTCAAGATTCCTCTTGAACAAGGCCAGCGAGGTGCTCTGCCTCACATGTACCGGGATTTTGTTCCACAGCATAGGGAGTCTCTGGGTGATGAATCTGTCCCTCCAGCACGTTCTATTTATAACCGTGTCAAGGTTTAAGTCTCCCGCCCTTGTGGTTCTGAGGGATCTAGATTTTTTGAGGTGAAGCATATTCATCAAATCTGGGTTTGACATGGCCTTATATGTCAGGCACAGGTCACCTCTGAGCAAGCGGTATGAGACTGAATAGAGCTGGAGTTCTTTCAGTCGGGCAGCATAAGACATATTTTGAGACCCTTTATCCTTTTGGTGAGGAACTTTTGGGGCCTTTCAAGCTGCATCAGGTGTCTGGTCAGATACATTCGAATGGGGCATTGTACTCAATCATAGGTCTAATGAGTGATGAGTACAGGGGACGATGACCTCCCTTGATCTAGATGTGAATCCCTTCATGATCAGGTGGGCGATATAGAAGGTTTTCCTAACTACTTTAGCAACATGAGTGTCAAAGCGAAAGGCTACTGTCAACTTGGGTCCCCAGATCCCTGATGACTTTTCTGTGCTCAGTGGATTGCCATCTATATGGTAGCTAGGGGTAACCTTGTTTTTCCCAAAGGGTATGACTATGCATTTGTTGGCGTTTAACTTCAGGCCATGGCTCTGGCACCAGTTATCCGTTTCTGTGAGGCCCTTCTGGAGGATATCTGTGTCAGATGTGTTTTCGACTATGGCCCAGTTTGCAGTCATCTGCAAACTTTGTCAGCCATAACCCTCCTGTGTTTGCTTGTACTTCAGAAAAGAAGATGCCGAACAAGAGTGGACCCAGGACTGAGCCCTGTGGGACACCACTTGTGACAGGCTTTGAGTCTGACATGGCTCCAGCAACTCTGACCCTGTGGGTTCTGTCGTTTAGCCAGTTTGCAACCCATCTTGTGATGTATGGGTTTACATTCAAGCTGATGAGTTTTTCGATGATACCTGAGTGGGGTATTGTGTCGAAGGCCTTTGCCAGGTCGAGGTAGGCTGTATGGACTGCCTTTCCCTCATCAATGGCCTTGGTGACTGTCTCGAAAAAGTCAACCAAGTTTAAGAGGCAGGATCTGCCTTTGACAAAGCCAAACTGGGTTGGATCCAAAGTCTGCAAGTTCCCTATGTCTTTATTTATGAGTTCCATTATGATCCTCTCCATGGCTTTGCAGATAAGGCTTGTCAAGCTAATGGGGCGGTAATTTCCAGGGTCTGTGGAGGCACCGCCCTTATGAAGTGGGACCACAGTCGCCGTGCGCCACTCCTTGGGTACGTATCCTGAGGTGAGGCTAAGATTAAACAGCTGTCCTAACTGTGGGTTTAATTCCTCGTTGAGTTCATGAAGCACACAGCCGGGGACACCATCCCATTCAAAATACTCTTAAAAGAACATTTCACTAATCATTGGCTGTGCTCTTGCCACTCTCCTGGGTAATTATTAACCCACTTCTATTCCTGTCCTCAACACTTTCATCCTCTAAATTCCTATTTTTGTCTTACTTTAAAAAAGAAATCACAGTACTGCATAGTGCAATTGCTTGGTCTGTATTATAGAATGTACTGTTATATCAATCATATTGTATATATGCCTATATTGTTTGCAGTAATTGTTGTTTTGTACCACTGTGAAGCTTTTCTCCCTGGGTCTCCACTGTAAACGGGCCTATGGCCCAGTCAGACGTTACCCAGTAAACAAATGTAATAAATAAATAAAATAATTCTCCTTGGCAGGGAAGCAGGATGTGAAGCACTGACATAGAGACCAAGTGAATAAGCCAGTCATCCACAAATATCTATCTTAAGGAGAAATTCTTAGGGTCAATCTCACTACCAGGATGATGGCAACAATTAAAAGTTCCTGACCAGGAGGGTCCCACACACAGCCCCAGAACGAGATGATAATTTAGTGATAAGATATGGTCAAACTTTCCTAGAGCTGTGCCCTTTTCCAAAATGGTCCACTGTTCTCTGCATTTGTTGAGGTTCTCTACTAGTAGAGGTTCAAGCTTGTAATAATCTTCAAGTGCAGCAGATAAAGTGTGTGTCAAAGGAAGCACACCCTTAGTTCTCACCCTGACGAAATGTTATATATAAGGTGCAGGCAGCAGCTGTATGCTAATCGATCAACTTGAGCATGCTGCTGAGTGCTGTGAACTTTGGGGGAGTGGTCTTTTGAGTCTCCTGGCCTCAGATTGGCAGTACTCAAAACCATGCTTTCCTCACATAGTTATCTTCTAGGTCCAGCAGGGTCTGATGACTCAGGTTCATTGTGTCCATCAAGTCTTCCTTGCCAGGGCACTTGTCTCTGGCATATATTTCCAACATGTTGAGACCTAACTGTAATGGGAATCTTATGTGCAGTGTAGCACCCTTAGGTAACATGGAAAATGCCAAAACCAGGCCTGGTGAAGGTTTCTCATGTACCCAGTCTGCCACACTTATGAACATCAGATCCCTGTTGTGAAAAGATGTAGTGCTTTTTGCCACTTTGTCTCGAGTTGGTGGGGGAGGAGTCCCTCTTTCTTAGGATGTGTTACAAAAAATAAGAGGTTCAAGACGCTATTATCTTTTCGACTTCTAGAGTAACCCATCCTGACCACCTGATGAGCTGTCATTTAATAAAACTTTAAGGCTTATGAAGTCTTGTATGGATTGAAGCATGCCCCCACAACACATACCCATAAATGCCTTCATTTGCCTGTAGAGAAAGTGGAGGAAAGAACCTTAAGATTATTTTTCCAAGGAGCTCATTTTCACAGAAGCTATATTTACAGTCTGGAAATAACCAGTATTTGACACACAGTCCTCAACAAGGCAGACACTTTGCTAATTAGAATTTTTGGGCTAACTCCTTCATACTCCCTTTGGTCCATTATACACTAATTTTCCTGCCTTACCATCAGACAGGAAGTCCAAAGCAATGGACAGAGTTGGTGAGCAAACATAGTCTGCTGCTACATTAGGGCTTATGGTGCTTTGCAGCAATTCACCTAATGTGTGTTCCTGGTGTCCTTAGAAGACAAAGGATTCCTGCGCATGCTTTCCTCTCTTCCTCAGTCTGGACTGAAGGAGAAAATGTTAACTGTCCACAGCACCCATAGTGGGCTTCCAAGTTGTCCAATGCAATTTCCATTACAAATGTACTCCATCGAGAACCACAGACTCAGACACCTGCTTGAACAAGTTGACTTCACTGTCCTCCTTTAGGCAGGAGCTCAAAAAAATTCCATCCTGGATGCCTTTTTTTCTATGTGAAAGATTCAAATTACCCTTCTTGGAACTTGATGAATGACCTCTTGAAGAGGAGCCAGACCCTTAATGTGTAGTGAAAGATATTTGTGATCCGTAGCTCCTGACTAGTGCTTTCTCTTCTAGAAAGCAGGTATTTGTTCTATAAATGGTTAGAAGCCCCAAGTTTTTTTTCCTTGTGTACAAGGCATTAAGGGGCAGGGGAATCTACAATTTAATTATAAAGCAGTTACTTTTTTGACAAAATGTTAGTTTTTTGTCAAACTGACAAATGCTTGCAGTTGCTTAGAAATGAATCTTTAAACTAATTAAATTTGCTTCCCCAGTGATGTCTCTAACAGACATACTAATTGAGAGAATACTCTAGTAGCTGTTAGGACTTAATATCCACATATTTGCAGAACTTTTAAAAATTGAGTTTGAACTTTAAGAAAATTAAGAATTAAGCTTAAGGCCTTTCTTGGATACCTGTAGTAAGATACACCAGAAGCCACAGTATTCCTTTCTTTAGATTAATGCATGCTAGAAATGGTGGGACATTGAGCACGGGAACAGTAAGATACCCTACTGCAGGGCACCCTCTCTTCAGATTCCTGTTTAGATGCTCCCCCTGAAGAGCCACCTAGTAAGAGATTGTGCAAGAGGAAGCACGTTGATTCCCCTGAGGAATCTCTCCCCGAAGATGAGATTACAATGAGGGGGAAGGATCCCCACTGTCACCCCCTGAAGCGGTCCCCTTTGGAGACATACTGGAGATCCTAAAACAGAGGGGTGACTGGAAGCCCACCAACCCTTCTTCTGAGGAATCTGTATTATTGCAGGCTTTCCGAGCTCAACCCTATATTTCCTGAGTGACCTCGCCTGCGGATGAGTTGGTCAAGCTCATCATGCAGCGCCCTTGGAAGGCCCATGACACCATTGAGCCAATCCCCTGGAGACCGGGCGAAATACTCACTCCTCCAGAAGATCAACCCCATTGGTCCAAAGACTTGGCAGTAGACGCTATGGTGGTGGCGGCGGCCACAAAGAAAGAACTCGCAGATGCAAGTCCTGCTGTCCATCCTCCAAACAGGGACGATGGACAGGTTAGGGAAGCGGGTTTATGCCTCATTGGCCTTTGCCATGCGGTCATTGAACTACTTGTCACATTTTACCCATCTCCAGAGAGAGACCTGATAATGAAACTCTCAGTAACTTTGGCAGGAGCTGTGTCTAATGAAGTACATGATAAAGTTGCCTCATAACTTGCTACCCTGGAATCCATATCTAAGTCGTCCATGCGGTTGATTTCTCATACAACTGATGGGGCAGCCAGAGCAGTGGCTGCAGACGTTATGAGACGTCGTGTGTGGATGCGCTTGTGTGATTTTTGTGGCCCTTTTCAAATCTTCCATTGTTAACGCTCCCCTTGATGCCTCCTCTCTTTTCGGTCCAAAGATTAAAGACACACTAGCTAGGTGTGAGAAGGACGGTGTTTGTTTTCCACTCACTAATTATCCTATTCTAGGAATCAGAGAAGTGGAAATATGTGGTTCAGGAAATCCCAGGGACCTTTCCGTGACACACGTGGTGAGTTTTCCTCCCGGGGAAGAGGGGAGAACTCATCAGGAAAACGCCTCCCGAGGCAGAGGAGGTCCGTGTAACCAGGGATCCAGAGATTCCTTTTCTGGTCAACCCTATCAGCACTCCTGAAAAGTAGCTCGATTGCTTACCTCTGGAAGCAGTCGGGGGACGATTCTCTCTGCACCATTTAGCCTGGCATTCCATAATGACAGATTCTTGGGTACAGACAATAATTACTCGAGCTTAGCACATCCCCTTCGATCTTTACCAGAGGTCACAAAGGCGGATCCATGATGTTCCACCCAGTCAGAGGGATGTAGCAGCACAAGAAATTCGAAAGTTGCTTCAAAAAAAGTCATCCAAACAGTCCCACCAGACCTGATAGAATCCGGATTTTACTCAAGGTTCTATTTAATGCAAAAAAAAAGACGGGACTGGAGGCCAATTTTGGACCTTAGCATCCTAAACAAGTTTGTCAGACAAACCAAATTCTGGATGGTCACGGTTCAGTCTATCCTCCCGTTTCTGGAGAAAGATGACTGGATATGCTCAATAGATCTACGGGATGTGTATTACCATATAAACATGGACAAATGCTCCAGGAAATATCTCCGCTTCTGGCTAGGAGCTAATCACTTCCAGTTTTGAGCACTGCCCTTTGGTCTGTCCACAGCCCCCAGAGTTTTCACCAGATGTATGGCAGTGGTAACGGCTCACCTGAGACTGCAGGGATTCCAAGTGTTTCCATATCTAGATGATTGGCTCCTTACCGCCCCCCCCAAGCATCTACTGATCCTCGCCTTACACTACACTCTGCAATTAGCAACCTCCTTAGGGATATCAGTAAACAAAGAAAAATCAAATCTAGTACCTACTCAAAGCCTAGAATTCATAGGAGCAACGTTCGCCACAACGTCTTGCCTGGGCTCCCTTCCGCCTCACAGGCTAAGATCCTCTATCAGGGCTAAGTCCCAGCTCGCTTTGTCCTTCAGCTGCTGTGATCAGTGGCAGCAGAGATCACTATAGTTCCTCTAGCAAGACTACACATGAGATTGCTACAGTGGCTTCTAGCGTCACAGTGGTCCCCCATAACGAACCGCTGCAAGCAAGATCTGAATTGGTGGATAAAGCCAGAAATGGAGTTGCCCTTTTTAACCCCCTCAACCCATGGTCGTAGTGATCACGGACACATCCCTGATGGGGTGGGTGGGGCATTTTCAGGGAAAAACAGTCCAAGGCACTTAGTCGCCCTTAGAGGTCAATCTGCACATCAGTGTCCTAGAACTGAGAATGGTGCTTCTAGCATTGCAAGCATTCCAATCTGCCCTTCCGTCAGGGACAATTGCTATCGAATCAGACATGTTGTACTTCAACAAACAAGGAGGAACTGGATCTTACCCGTTATGTCAGGAAGTCATGAGAGTGTGGCAATGGGCGATAGATTCCAACCGCTTTCTGATAGCAACGCATATTCCATGGAATTCCAATGTGATTGCGGGCAAACTAAGCAGAAACATCCTTATGCCTCACCAAGTGGTCTCTCGATTCTGTAATAGCGACAGAAATCTTTTGTTGTTGGGGTCAGCCTTACTGTGATCTCATTCCCTCGAACCACAAATGCAGTAGCTACTTTGCCCTGATCCCCCCCCCTTAGGGGGAGTCACCGAGAGATGCTCTGACATACGATTGGCCCCTGGGTCTGCTTTATGCCTTTCTTCTGACACCACAGCTTTTGAAGAAAATGCAACGGTTGAGAAGCAAAGTGATCCTCATTACACCCTATTGGCCCCGTCAAGTCTGGTTACTCTTTCTGTGGTCTCACCTAGTTCACCCCCCCCCCTTGTGGACTCTGGATCCAACCTCAGGACAGTTGTCTCATCCACAGGGGCTGGTCCATCCCAACCTACTGATTCTCAAGCTGACCGCTTGGTTTCTCCACTTCTAGTAATTGCCAGGCAGAGTAATCTGTCTTCGCCAGTGCAAAAGATACTTCTGGCCTCCCATAAACCATACACCAGGAAACTTTATCATAGTAAATGGAACAGATTTTTTTTATCTTGGCTCAAGAACAAAAACTCAATTCCTTCTCAGCCCCGATTCATAAAATCTTAGAACACTTGTCAACATTACTCCAATCAGGAGCCTCAGCTTCTGCTATCAGAGTCTACTTAGCAGCTATCTCCAATTTTCACAATGGCTTTAATGATTCTTCCTTGATATCTCATTGTCTCTACAAAACCTTCTTAAAGGGAGTCATGCATCTGAAAACACCACTTAAAGATCCTATTGAACCTTGGAATTTGACGTTAGTCCTATAAACTTTAATTTGACAACCCTTTGAGCCATCAGCCACCTTGTGACATAACGTTTTTGTCTTGGAAAACTTTATTCCTGATAGCCATCACATCAGCCAGGAGGATATCAGATTTACAGCCCTTTTGTGTAAAATGCCCATACACCATTTTTCACAGAGAGAGCATCACTTCGGACTAATTCCTACTTTCTAATCAAAGTTGTTTCAGATTCAAATCTTAACTAGTCCATTGACTTGCCAGTTTTCTTTCCAAATTTTTCTAACAAAGGAAAATACTGCTATTCTTCGTGTTTCACTGTTGCAGTCATTACATTTGGGTAATCTGCTGGCAGGTTGCCCTCAGTCGGCCTGAATTCCAAAGTCTTGGGTCATGCATCGGTTGCGGTCTCCTCTTTCATGATGTCAGGTCGTCAGGGGTATAAAACAAGCAGCCAACACCATTTTCTTTAGTCTTTCTTGCTGTGCGGTGCCCGAAGCAGAAGCATTTCGCAAGTTTCGGTCGGCCGACTCCTGAAATATTCGAGTTTGAGTTTCAGAACCGAAGTCTTCACTAAAGCTAAGTGCCCCGTTGGGGAAATTTTTTCTTGCTTTATACCAATGTCAGAAAAAGTTAATAATTGTATTACTTGTGGAAAGCAAATACCTCATAAGGATTTCCATTTATACTGTATTCCTTGCCTAGGCCTTGATCACAATGTGCCTGGCTGTCGGTTTTGTGCTAGATTTAACCAACGCACTATTAAGCGTCGGTATATTTTTGCCTCAAAATATTTTGGAAACAGATTTAACTACCCAGAAATGTTGTCGGATAGCAATCCAACTAACGGAGTACATAAAAGTCGCAAAGAAAAGGACAGAGACAGTCGAGATCCAAAACCGACAATGAAGCTTCTTCTAAGCCAGTTACCGGTTCGCAGGTACTCAGTGAGGTGCTTTCGCAGCCCCTGATACCCGCTACTTTCGAGTCACAGGCCCCTACCGACACCCATGTGGAGTCTGGCATGCCGTGAGATACTCAAAGTATTGGACCACAGATGTATCTCCCTCAGATGGGTCCAGAGCCGCTGAGCAGGCACTGGCTTCTGAGGGTGTATTCAGGCCTCAACATTTTTACATCAAACCGACGACAGCTGCAAAACCAAAGACAAAAGCAACTTCTAAAGCTAAAAAACTGATGCATGAGCCACGTGCACAGGCCTCTATGCCTAAAAAACAGATGATCAAAATGGCTGAAGACCTTATTACCTTGATCAGGGGTTCTCATCCCCCTCCAGATAAGAGGCCTAGGCAAGACACTGATTATGAATCTTCAGATCAGATTTCTATTTCTTCTGATTCCTCTTCTGATCAGGAATTATCTATACCTCCCTATGAGGATTCTGATGCAGAGGAGTCTATTCCATCTGCATCACCTCCTGAGGATTATTCATTTGGAGAAACCTTGCATACTTTGAGGGAGCATTTTCACTGGGAGAGTCAAGATTTCTCAGAATCAAAAAAGAGGCTCTGGGATTTCCTCCTTCTCCCTCAGCATAGGCCTTTAGCCATACCCCCTATTTTAGACATTGTGGATGATGTGTTTTCAGAGTCAAGTTTGACCCCTGATTCCTTACCTTCGGCTCCCAGAAAGCCTGACAGATATTACAGGGTCCCTGACTCGCACAGATTTTTATTTAGAAACCCTGCTGCTGATCCTGAAACTATTTCACAGCGTCCAAAGGGAGTTAAAGCCTCAACAGCAAAAAATCCTACCCCCTCTGACAGAGATTCAAGGCCACTGGATAAATGGGGAAAAAGGTTTATACATCTGCAGCCTTGGCAATTAGGGCCTTAAACTGCCAGTTTCATATGCTCAAGTATCAACAACATGTTATGGGATTGCTCAAACAGAAAATGATGATTTTTGAATGTGCAGAAAATAAAGAATTGCAGGAATTATTGCATACAGCTGAACAGGTTGGAAAGCATACTTTGCAATGTGGTTTTGATTCTTTAGAGGCCTCCTGCAGGGCCGCAGTTACTGGATCTGTGATTAGGAGGCATGCCTGGTTAAAGGAACAAAATTTGCCTGATCATGTTAAAGCTAAATTACTAGATGCACCTTTACAGCATGATACTCTGTTTGGTATTAAGGCAGAAGAGGTTTTAAAGAAAATGGAAGACAAAGCTAAGTCTATGCAAGCTGTAAAAGACTTCTTACAAGTGCAGCCACCAAGATTCAGTAGACACCAGCTGACAAAAAATTGGTCCTTTCCTGTGTCAGACAGAGCTCAAAGGGGCAAATCCAGACGCCCTAAGGGTTCCAGATAGCAGGCGCAAGATTCATACAGGTCAAAGCAATGGGGCACTTCTACCTCCAAAGCTGGAGGAGAAAAAGAGCAATCCTACAGAAAACAGTCCCAATGACTTCCCTCTGCCTTCACCAAGCACTTATCTTTTGGCAGCACCCCTAGGGGGAAAATTAGCACTTTTTGCTCAAAATTGACAGTTAATAACACAGGACAAGTGGGTGCTAAACATAGTATCACAGGGATACTGATTCCATTTCCATACTCTGCCAATGGCAAACGGTTGGCCAGATCTGCAAAAAATCAATGGGCAGAGGCACAGAAACAAGTTACGTCCCTCATGGATATGGGGGCCATTCAGCCAGTACCAGAACAGGAAAAAGGACAAGGTTTTTACTCGAGACTGTTCTTGGTACCCAGAAAGGACAAGGCCTGACAGCCAATACTGGATTTATCGATTTTGAACACATACCTGGACATTTCAAAATTCAAAATGCTGACTTTGCTGCAGCTTCTGCCCATGCTGGGCAAGAATGCTTGGTTGGTGACATTAGACCTAAAAGAGGCATACCTGCATGTCCCAATAAGGCAGTCGTGCAGAAGATACCTCAGATTCAAGGCTAGTTTAATGCATTACTAATTCTCTGCACTGCCCTTTGGCTTATCTACTGCGCCCAGGGTCTTTACAAATTGCCTGGCACCAGTAATTGCATTTTGCAGACAAAGAAGTATGCAAATATATCCTTACTTGGACGACTGTCTCATTCAAGCAGAGAACAAGGACATTCTTCTTCAACACCTGGCATTTGTGAAAAGGCTTCTAACATGCCTTGAATAACTTGGGCTAGCTATACCTGAAGTGCTTTTACTGGCAATTTTCCAGTTGTACAATTGTGAACAATTGATTTAGTTTTTTTGGTATATCTTTAAAATCTGGCAAGTGTTTATTTACTGCATTGCTCTCTTGCTTAGGTTTCTTAGCTATAAATCTTAGTTCATTCTGAAGTATGCTACTTTACCCCCCCCCCACCAAACCTTTCTGAATGCATTATTATAAAATAACTGCCTGTTGTTGCCTTCATGTTTACCCTAGAATCTCTGCTTTTCTGTTTTCGTAGTTGAACTCTACAGTTCCCTACAAAACGGTGTCTACAGGACTGCAATCAGTTTCTCTCAGCATTTAAACAGAGTAGGTTGCACACACAAAAAGTATTTGTTAAGCTTTCACTTTCAGTGCTGTGTAATTAAGCAAGTCACCATATTGGTCAGCCATAGGGCTCTTTTTCTACTTGAGTGGTTGCCTTCTTCCCCTGTAACTTAAGTAAATTGACATTAAGAGCTATAATACTTACCTTATAGCTTTAGAACACCTTAGGAAACCTTGTAAACTGCAGTAGCCCTGCTACATTCGGGCTCTCTTCGCTCCCCTCCCTGCCCCCATTTCCATCCCGCCCCCAGTACCTCTAAATTTATAGTACTATAGCCACTCCCCTACTTTCTAGATCCTATCTGTTTTCATCTGGGATAATTCCACCCACCCCCATTCTACTGCCTACATTTTAATAGCACCTATTAGCTTTCATCTGGTATTCTCCCATCCCCCTTCAAGTACCTTTACCTCACTACTCTATCTTCTGGTGTTGCATCACCAGGTAAAACAGTTCCTTAACTCACTAGCTGAATCACAGATAATGATATACTCTTTACTACCGCTCTTGTTCACACCATACCTCCTTACCTTGTATGAAAACCAGTTTCCCACGGGATTTCAGGTCCCAAAAGGCCATACTATCACCCCAGCTGTAAATCTTTCCACCTTCAACCATACTTACAGTACCAGATCCTATCCAACATCTTGCTCCGTATCAACATCTCAACTCCAAGCACATTAGCTCTAGATCCAAACACTACTTACTACAAACTAATAAACAAATTCCTGAAGTTCATCACCAAGTATAGACTCAACCTAATACTTGGTGGTGATATTTACCCCAACCCTGGCCCACTCATGTCAGATGCACATACCCCATCTACTTGCAATCCAAGCTACAAACCTACAATTAATAGGCCAAATAACTCTGTCCTAGTCTGTCATCTCAATATTAGATGCATTAATAACAAGGTACATGAATTGCATACACTTCTGGATGTCCACTTCCCTGAGATTCTCTGTTTATCTGAAACCTGGTTAAAACCTAACACTAAAGACAATGAAGTGTTACCACCTGGGTAGAACATACACAGGCTGGATCGTGCTTCGAGGAAGGGGGTGGGGTAACTGTACTCTATAAATCTGAGTTGAATTTCACCATAGATGTAATACAACCACCTCAGATTAATAACTCAGAGATTCTTGCCACCAAATTGCAACTTAATAAAAATAAATGCATTAATATCATCTGTATGTACATTCCCCCAGGTAACAACAAATCTACATTTGAAGATATCCTGCACTGGCTATCATGTCACTACCCCCAAGAAACCCTACTACTTGGAGACTTTAACATAGACTGGGGCACCTGTTCCTTAGAATCCCCAACCACCCATATTAACCTGCATGCATTTACACAAATTATAGCCACCCCTACCAGGATAGGTAAACCCAACCAAAAAGAAAGTATACTTGACTGGGTACTCATAAATAGTCACCCCCCCCAACTGTACACCTCTGGTACCTTCCTTGATGGCTTAAGCGATCACCTTCTCACATATGCAATTAAGCACAAAACCATTAATTCCCAACAACCCTTACTCAGAAAGGTTAGAAACAATAAAAACGTTGACCCTGCCAAATTCCAACAAGAACTAAACTCATGTAATAGGTCTATTCTACAACACCTCCCCTTAGATGAAGCAGTAGCATACTTTAACAACAAATTCCTTGAGATCCTTGATTTGCACGCACCTGTTCGTTCAAAGAGAACCAAGGCAAAAACTGCGCCATGGCTTTCTAAAGAGTCTAAACTCAAAATTACCCTTAGAAACAAAGCATGGGCTTTATGGCGTTCTTCTAAAGACCCTCAAGATCACATTAAATACAGGCAATCCAGGAACAAAACCAAAAAATCAATTTTACAAGACAAAAAACAATACTACTGTAATTTACAGACAGTAAATCAAAATAACCCTCAGAAGTTTTGGGCAGGTTTAAATAATGTACTGCATCCTGGACAAACTTCAACCCAATCCCTGCTGCTACTATTGATAAAACCCCTGAAGATGTTTCTGATAGTTTTAACCAATTCTTTACTGAGACATTTCAAGCCCTAGCTAGCCAACTACCTCCTAGCCCCCCTGGTCCTGAAAGTAGCACCCCTAGAAACCTACTCGCGTTCAGCTTCCAACCAGTCGCCACTTCACTTATTCGTACCTTGATCAAAAAATTAAAACCCACTACACTTTCTGCTGATCAACTCCCTGCAGTGTAACTACAAAAATCAGCTGATGCTATTGCTTACCCCGTCTCAATACTAATCAATCGAACCATAGTAGAAGCTAAAATTCCCACCATCTGGAAAATATCCTATGTAATCCTACTTCACAAAGGAGGCAGCTCTACTGAATTCTCCAATTATAGGCCAATAGCTATACTCTCTCCACTTGCAAAGATTATGGAAAAATGTATTCATAGACAACTCGTGCACCACCTAATCCAGAATCATCTTATGGCAGAAACTCAGCATGGCTTCCGTCCTCATTACAGCACTACTTCAGCCCTCCTAGCCTTTACCAACACCATAAACCATAATCGCAACAATAATTATATATCCTCAGCCCTCCTCTTGGATCTTTCCAAGGCATTCAATATGGTTGATCACCAACTTTTAATCCACACCCTGCAAACATTCTGTCTAGATACTGGAGCCCTTCAGTGGTTTCAATCCTACCTGAATGGTCGACAGCAGGCTGTCTTCTGGCAGAACAAACTCTCTAACCTTCTACCTAACACCCTTGGAGTACCACAAGGCTCTATACTAGGGCCCTTGCATTTCTCCATCTTCATTAACGACCTTTATACTGTCATCCCAAAAGTCAGCTGTATCCAATATGCTGATGACTCTACTCTGATTTGCTCAGCCACATCTCCAGTAGAGTTATGGTCAGCTACCCAGACCACCTTTAATACAATAGAAAACTGGCTTTCTGAACATTGTCTGATCCTAAATCCCAAAAAAAACTAAAATGCTGTTATTTTCACCAACACGTAGGTCTACCACTTTCACCTTTACCATAAAATCAAATGATAGCACAATAATCTCCCCTGACCCCTCTACAAAACTATTAGATGTCATCATAGACAATAATCTAAAATTTGATCTACATGTTAACCAAACTATCAATACCATCAATAAAAAACTAGGGTCACTTTACAGAATAAAAGCCTTCCTAACCCCTCCAGCTAAAATTGCCATAGCTCTCTCTCAACTTCTTTCAACCCTTCTGTATGCATCCCCTCTACTCTCGAATTTAAACAAGACTGTCCTTAACAAACTCTCAATTTGCTACAACCACATTGCCAGGTTTGTCACTGGGCTGCCTTTTAGGATACATCGTTGCATCAATCTAAATCAGTTTGGGTGGCTTGAACTACCCAGCCTAATCCAGTATAACCAACTGATTATGGCCTATAAAATCCTCTATAATCTGGACAATACTACTGCACTTAAAAATATTATCACCCCCTATAACAACCCTAGACCGCTTCGATCCTCTAACAAACTACTAATTCAGACTAGCAAAATTAATAACACAGCCGGTGGTTCTCTCTTTGCAAACTCTGTAAGTAGATCCTGGAACTCTTTTCCAGCTGATATTACCTTACTTTCCACCTTAGGTCAATTTAAAACTAGACTCAAACAACATTTGTCACTTAACTGGCTATGTCAATGTATTAAGCCTGGCTAACTCTCTCTAGAATGTGTAAAAATCTGTTAACCAGTTTACTGTGTGATTTAATTTAATCCTGACTTGCGCTCAGAATTAACTGTAACCTGTGGAACTTGTGTAACTTGCTTACTTATGTAATCTCTGTAAATAGTCTGTTTGTAATATGTAATGCTGGTATTATGTAATGCTGTATCTGCTTACCCTTGGAGCTTTTCTCCCCGGGCCTCCGCTGAAAATGGACATGCATCCAGTCGGACTATTCCGATCAACAAATGTAAAATAAAATAGATAAAAATAAATGCCTAGGGTACACAATAAACGAAAATAAATCACAACTGGTACCCTCTCAAAAGATAACATTCCTGGGTGCAAGCTTGATTACAACTGCCCAGATGGCTTACCTCACGCCAGACAAGCAAAGGCAACTGACTACTTAATTCAAACTGATGGCAACAAAAACCCAGTTATCTGCAAGACAAATTCTGCAGGCTTTGGGCTTCATGGCATCCTGCATCCTACTGATTCCATATGCAAGACTGCATATGAGGAAACTTCAATGGTACTTAAAAAGTTTACGGAGTCAACATTGTCACAGTGTGGAAACAATGATTCCACTCGTTCCCTGCCTACAACAGGAGTTTTTATGGTGGGCAAAGGCATGTCACCAAAACATGGGACGGCCCTTCAATCTACCCCCTGCCAGCCAAACCTTAACAACAGACGCATCAGATTATGCACAGGGGGCCCACATGGTGGGAAGATGCATTCAGGGCATATGGACCCCAAAACTAATGCATCTACATATCAGCCAGAAAGAGATGCTAGCTGTTCAAAATGCCCTGACAGCCTTCAAGGACTTACTTCATCCAGGACAACTACTGATAAAGACGGACAACACCACGGTCATGTGGTACATAAACAAGCAGGGGGGCACGCACTCATACCCCCTTTGCAGATTAGCCATGGCACTGTGGGACACAGCTTTGACTTACCAAATACATCTTCAAGCTCAATTCCTGCCAGGAAAACAAAATACTCTGGCAGATGACTTGAGCAGAAACCTTATGGATCCTCATGAGTGGAAACTAGATCTACAAGTCTTCAGCATGATAACAAAGAAATGGGGGAGCCCAAACATAGATCTGTTTGCCTCTCCTCAATATTGCCAACTGAAAAGATTCTGCACAAGGACTTATCACAGACAAGCCTGGAAAGTGGACGCCCTATCCTTCAGTTACTGAAGTTTACGCCTTTCCTCCTCTGCCTCGTCTTCCCAAGGTCCTCCTAAAAGTCAGACAAGGGAAACCAAAGATGATGCTAATTGCCCCGGACTGGCCCCGCCAATACTGGTACCCAATCCTAAGGAACTTGTCTCAATACCCAGCTTGGACCTTACCTCAAAGACATCAACTATTGTCCCAGCAAAACAATCAGATCTTGCACAATCAACTCCAGACACTGAACCTGGCAGCATGGCTGATCATAGTTATACAAACAACACCTCTCAGTAAAGCTGTGATGGATGTCATTTTGGAAGCCAGAAGGCCTAGTACTAGAAAATCTTATGCTGATAAATGGAAAAGATTCTGTGCTTGGAATCAAGCACGAGGAACTGATAACAGCAGAACGAAATATTCCTCAGATATTACAATACTTGACTGAGATGCTTGACAAAGGCCTATCTTTCTCATCAATTAAAATCCATGCCTCTGCCATTTCGGCTCATTATAATACAGAGCCACCAATCTTTTCTCATCCTTTACTAAAGTAGTATCTTAGAGGAGCCAAAAATTTAAGGCCTCCTAGAACATCACCAATACCTGCATGTGACCTCAGTTATGTGTTGGAAGAGCTCACCCTGCCTCCATTTGAACCAGCTGCTACTGCTAATATAAAGGTCTTATCATGTAAAACAGCTTTGCTACTAGCAATTATTTCAGCAAGAAGAGTCTCAGAGCTACAGGCCCTCGTGGCTGTGGAGCCTTTTATCATATTTTACCCAGACAGGGTGTCTCTGAGGACAAATCCAACATTTATGCCTAAGGTGGTTTCCAGTGTGGCTCTTAACCAAACTATTCATCTGCCAACCTTTTATCCAAATCCACAGAACAAGGGGGAGAGAATTCTGCATTCCTTGGACGTACACAGACAGCTAAGATCCTACTTGAGCAGGACTAAAGCTCTAAGAAAAACTGAGCAATTGCTAGTGACATATGCTGCAGGATCAGAAGGAAAGGCTATTTCAAAGCAGACTATTTCAAAGTGGATAAGCCACTGTATTCATTTCTACTACTTACCATGGTAAACCTGTGCCCAAGGGCATTAGGTCTCATTCCACCAGAGCTACAGCTACTTCAACAGCCTTTCTCAGAGGAGTACCAACCCAAGACATTCTAGAGGCTGCTACTTGGAGTTCTCTTCACACCTTTACAAAGCATTATAATTTGCCTCTCTAAGTCCAGGGCAGGCTTTGCCACTGCAGTTCTGCAGGGCCTTATAGCCGCACCTAATGCTGTTTAACTCCAGCCACCCAACCATAACTTTGGGATTCTACCCAAATGTAATGACTGCAACAGTGAAACACGAAGAACATAATACAGTTGTGTACACTTACCATAAATGTAGATGTTCGAGTGTATTCACTGTTGCAGTCCAGGTTACCTGCCCGCCATCCCCCCTTTCATTCTGGAGTTTATCTTTCCTTCTTTATCTTCTACAACTTATGTGGTGTATTTGCTTGTAGATGAAGGTAAAGTTTATATTGATGCATACATATATCTATATCTATATATATATATATATATATATATATATATATATATATATGGATTCACTTCATAACATTGAAATATCAAAATACTGAAACTCAAAACACTGAAACCAAAATACTGCAAGCTCAAAATACTGAATACTCAAAATACTGAAACTCAAAATACTGAAAACACATATTATGCGTAAACTCAGCTTAAACAACATAAATCATAACAATTTCTACCAAATATATGCAGGGCAAGCCCCTGCACCCCCATGTGGGGCTCGTCCCACCCCTGCTAATTAAATATATTAACTCCAAGATTGCACATAGTGTAGTTAAGTGCAATCTTGGAGTAGATATATAATTAGCAGGTGCAGGGGCTTGCCCCGCATATATTGGTAAACTATGATTTATGTTGTTTAAGCTGAGTTTATGCATATGTGTTTTCAGTATTTTGAGTATTCAGTATTTTGAGCTTTCAGCATTTTGGTCTTCAGTATTATGAAGTTTTGTCATTTTCAGTATTATGAAGTTTCAGTGTTATGAAGTGAATCCATATATATATATATATATATATATATATATATATATATATATATATAGTTTTTATACATATATGTTTTTGCTATCTTTTTGTGGGCACCTGACATCTGGGGCAAGAAAAACTAAAGAAAATGGTGTCGGCTGCTTGTTTTATACCCCGGACGACCTGACGTCATGGCAGAGGAGACAGAAAACCGACGCAGGACCCAAGACTTTGGAATTCAGGCCGACTGAGGGCAACCTGCCAGCAGATTACCCAAATGTAATGACTGCAACAGTGAATACACTTGAACATCTACATTTATGGTAAATGTACACAACTATGTACACAACTGTATTTTTGCATTTGTACGATGTGCATAGGCAATTGTTTTTACTTAGACATGTGTAAATCATTTAGAAAATCAGATCAGCTCTTCCTATCTTTTTCAAGTCCTAGATTAGGCAATCCAGTTTCCAAAGCCACTTTATCAAAATGGTTGAGAGATAGTCATTTTGTTTTGTTGATAAACAAAGGTAATGCTCTCAGCTAAAGTCAATGCTCACTCCACCAGATCAGTGTCCATTTCACTGGCCTTTCACTCAAGAGCCTCTATGGTTGACATTTGCGCAGCAGCTACTTGGGCTACCTCTCATACCTTTATTACTCATTACAAATTGGATATGGTCTCCAGGGGAAGAGCTTCCTTTGGCTCAGTGGTACTCAGGAATATCCTTCCATAGAGCCTCCCAGGACATAAAGTAGCTAGTGACCGTCCCATCCGTCATGAATAAATAAAGATTAACATCATTAGATAAAGAAGTTATCTTCTTAGCGTAACGTTCCATCTATGTTGTTGTTCTTCATTCATTCATGACATCCCACCCTCCTACACCCTCCGAAAGACTCCTGGAGGTTCGGATTTTGTCCTGGTAACCTGATAGGGTATTTGCTCAGATAAAGCCTCTGCTTTCTTATTCTTACAGGAAAACTTGATCTGAGGAGATGAGAAGGGCACTAAGGGTAACCTTAGCTTGAGAGTTTCCGGCTGGTATGAGCTTGTTATATCGGCCGAGTCGGTTCCAAGGGTGGAACAGAGACCCATCCATCATGAATGAATAAAGATCAGCAACACAGATGGAACATTATGGTAAGAACATAACTTCTTTTTTTCTTCTTGGATTTTTGATGTCTGCTGTTTTTACAGAGATTTTTTTCCTCAGTGGTCTCAGATGAAGCAGGTCACTGGATAAGTCTCTCCTCCTAGATTAATCTAGCACCCACATTCAAGGCAGACCAGAGGCTTGAGCAACTAGACTAGGTAGGATACCAGTCAACCTCTCAGAGCAAGAAATCTGGACAAAGCCATAAATAATGGTGGGATAAAGGACAAAAATAGGGACATTTTTTGTCAATATTACCCTATCAAACATAGAAAGTTGATAGAATAACATGTTTTGCATTACAATTTAGTTTTATAAAGGATATGAAAGCTAAACCTCAAGTGCCTGTCATTATTTTCTGACTTCAGTTCTCATTGCCAGTGACTTGCCAGAAAGCCACAATTCTTTAAGAAACAGACCAAAGATATGAGGCAAAAATCTGGACAGTTAAGAAGTGTGCTGTGTAGACATCTGCATAGTAGTAGTATCCATTTCTGTCTTGAGAACTGGGATTTCATGTCAGACCTCTGACTCCCACAAAGATTCCCAGCAATGGGAGAAGTGATTTGCTTGTTTGTAACATAATTTAGGGAACAGGTTTATGCACTTCAGAAACTGTGCATTACCCTAGGGAACTTGTCAACAGATCTTTCAAAGTCTGATGCTTTCTTTGGCTCCCTATTATGCTGTCACAGACGCAGATTGTCGAGCTGAAAAGTGCAAAAAGGCAAAATAGCGAAGTGGCTTTTCAGCAAATTCTTTCCCTGGGAAAGAATTTGTTTGGCTGCTTTCGCTACTTTGCCTTTTCGGCACTGTAGTGAGATCTCGGAGTTGGTATATTTAAGTAGGGGGGTTTGGGGGGGGCACAGCCCCCCCACATTATTTAATGTTGTACAGTTTGTTTGTTTTTTTTTTGGAACAGCTGATAAACTACCAGCAGAATACCTCCAACTAGGTGCAAAAGCTATTGCCTACCCCATCCCAACACTGATTAACAGGACCTTAAAAGAAAGTACAATTCCATCAATCTGGAAAATCTCACACATCATCCCTCTTTTCAAGGGAGGTGACTCTACTGAATATTCCAACTTCCGCCCCATAGCATTACTATCTCCTCTTGCAAAAATAATGGAGAAATGCATCCACAAACAGTTACTTAACCACCTATTAAGCCACAATCTCCTAGCTAATTGCCAACATGGTTTTTGGCCATTTCATAGTACAACCACAGCCTTACTATCATTTACTGACTCTATTAACAATAATCGCAAAAAGAATACTCTTTCCTCAGCATTCTTTGTAGACCTGTCTAAAGCCTTTGACATGGTCAATCACCAACTACTCCTCCATCATTTAAAGTCTCTCTCCCTAGACAATTCAACCTTAAACTGGTTTACATCCTATCTGGATAATCGAAAACAGGCAGTTCTTTGGCACAACCATCTCTCTGATCTCCTCCCCACCTCTATAGGTGTCCCTCAAGGCTCTATCTTAGGTCCTCTACTGTTTTCCATTTTTATAAATGACCTTCATCTAACCACTTCTCTATCAACTTGTATTCAATATGCAGATGACACTACTATCATTTGCTCAGCCTCAACACAGTTGGAACTTCATTCCCTCACACAAAAAACCTTCTCGACATTAGAACAATGGTTCTCAAATCACTGTCTCCTCCTTAACCCCAAAAAAACAAAACTCTTGCTTTTTACACCTACTCAATTGTCTACATCCCCTAATTTTACTCTTATATCTAGTAATGGTACCCTTATCTCTCCAGACCAGAATACCAAACTCTCAGGCATTACAATTGATAATCAACTAAAATTTGACACTCACATTAACGCTATAATAAAATCTACTAATAGAAAACTTGGCTCTCTCTATAGAATCAAATCCTTCTTAACTCCTGAAGCCAGAATTACTATAGTTAGAACCCACTTAATTTCTACCCTATTATATGCCTCCCCTATATTTACTAATCTTTCTAAGTTTAATCTGAACAAACTAGCAATAGCATATAATAGTATTGCCAGATATGCCACTAACTCTCCATATAGGACTCATCACTGTCACAATCTAAAAAAACTAGGCTGGCTTGAACTACCCCACCTAATTCAGCTTAACCAACTTACTATTGCACACAATGCCCTTTATCACCCTGACAACACTCCAATGCTCTCTACCCTCATAAAACCTTACGCCAATCTGAGGAACCTACGCTCCACTAACAAAGTATTGATTCATACCTCCTTATCTAATAACTTAGCAGGTGACACTATATTTTCCAACTCAGTTGGAAAAATTTGGAATCGACTACCTCAACACCTCACAACCCTAACATCACTGCCACTATTTAAAACTAACCTAAAACTCTTCCTATCCAACCACTGGCTCTGCTCATGTAATAACCCTGACTAATCATCTTCATCAATAAGCCTGAGTAATCATCTTAATCTTCATTTCCTTTATTCTCATTTATTTGATTCATTAACATTCCTTCTTACTTAATAAATCTAGACTACTAGATTTTCATCACCACACTTGATTCTGATACTCCCTCTACTAAATGACATATATCTTAATTTCTCAACCTCTAATGAAATTGCTTTTAGAGTAAACAATGTTCATAACTCCTATATTCTCCAGTACTACACTATTCTGTATTCAAATGACTTCACATCCTGTTGGAGTGTTACAATTCTGTTTTTTCTGTATATTTTTACCTGTTTAGAAGTATTGTAGCAGAATATAGGCTTACAGTTCTGTGTATTTTTTTTTTTGCATATTTCTTGTATAATCTAATATCTTGAATTTTTGATATTTTGCTAAAAATTTTAATCTCGTTAGTAGTATTGTAGTGGAGCTTTTCTCCTCGGGCCTCCACTAAAAATGGACATGTATCCAGTTGGACAAGCCCGGTAAACAAATGTAAAATAAATAAAAATGTAAAATAAAATTAACACAGTATTAGTACTGGTCATCACCCGAAATAGGGTCTGTTAGTAAAAATTTGCCAGATCTGTTGCTGTGTATGTTGATTAACGCATATGTTGATGATTTATCGCACAGATTACTGTTTTGAAAATTGTTTAATATTTTGACAGAAAACCGAATGTATACCAGTCCTGCAGTATAATAATAATAATAATCATAGTCTTCAGAAAATGGATCAGTTAAGTGATATTCACAGTCTCGATAACTGAAGTATAATTATTTAACTGTCTTAGATAATTATTGCAGGTACTGATTATTTGTTTTTATAGGCAAGGAAGCTTCCCAAGCAGAGGCGAAAAACGTACTTTACTTAATGTCACCAGACAAACCGTAAGTGATACGTTTTTGTTCCAGATGTGTTTGTTTTCTTTCCACTGTTAAATTGTATTGTTACACTCCTCGTATAACTGTTTTACAGTACATTTTGTTTCTAGATTTACTCCTGACGTTAAAGCTACAAGTGGTTTGAAAATAACAAAAATATTATGACATGACTTTTTGATGTTTGCTTGTGTCAACTCATTTTTTTTTTTCTTATGCTTTTAGTGAATAGCCAAACAATCCACTTGTGCTGTGCTGATGCGGTCAAAATATGCATATTCACAGCTAATGAAGTTTGGCTTTGTTATCCTGAAATGTATGCATAAAGACTTAAAAAGTAAAAAGTCGTGGTCATTCAGGAGCTATGTAGCTGAAACACTTGACAACCTTAAAGGGTCACTTGCATATTCTCTGGGTCTTAATTGCAAGTAATTTAAGGTATCGTGCAGTGAAAACTCTAGCTTGGCTGGGTTTTACCTGTGAGATCTAGCTGGCAAATTTGGCTTACTAGGATCACCTACTGCTTCACTAAGCATGGAAAAACAAACAGTAGGTTATACGTTAATGTAGGCAGTGAGGCATTATGAGCTCAGTCTTTCATGTCATGTCAGGAATTTACAGCTTCAATAAAACTTTCTATGGGTAATGCTTATCAATTAAATTAATTACAAAAATCACATACCTTTTTGTATCTAATACTGAAAAATGTGATATGGTATATGATAAGATTACTCTCCAAGTTGTATGTACATGTGCTATGGAAGGTTTGACAATACATTTTAAGATGATTGCCATAACTAATTTCTTTGTATATCTGTAGGACTCCACGACCTGCTCAGTGGAATGTGGAATCTCCTATTTCAAGAAAATGTGACCCTCATCAAAGAAGGAGAACTCGAAGCAAAACCCCATTAAAACCATCTAATTAACCAGTGAAATTATTCTTTCAGATACCTATGGACACAGAAAGAAATGTAATATAAACAGATTTTATTAAATTCTCAACAGCTTTCACAGAATTACTATATTTGGGTTTCTACTCACAGAAGCAGTAATTTTACCAGCACAACATGTTCTGTCAGTTATTTCTGGTACTGTAATATAGATTTATTGTCACTATTTAATCTTTTAAATAAAATAACATCTATTTTAATTTAGGTCCGAGTACAGTTACTTTATCCAAGATCCAATTTATAAGGAAACTACAGTAGTGCATGAAAGCAAGTCCATGCTGCACTAAGTTTATATTGTGAAACTTGTTTGGTAAAGAAAATGAAGAATTATGAGTTGTAAAAGAACTGCACCTCACATTGTTGCAATATCCTGTTATGTTTAGAAGACCATGTTCATAGTTCCCCCCACCCCCGTCTCACCTCTCTCATTCTCTGGTACTAGTAGTTGCTTAATAAACCTTCTCCTTGCTGATACTGACCTCTGGAGTAGTTTTATTTAGTAAGCCATTAGTTTACATGGCAAGGATGCAATCTTTGATTCATGTCATGCCTACAAAGCCCAGCTGTCATGATTCATAAATCAAACTTTGCTTCTTAAGTTCGAGAGTAACTATTTTCTTTGTGGGTTTTAATCGCTTTGGAAAGTTCCATTTTATCCCCTAACTTTGACAGCATTCTTTCCTGAGAGTGAGAGAGTCTGGCTGAGATGCATGTTAACTAAGAGGATGTTGCTGTCATCCCATTAGTTTATACTGTATGTTTCAGAGCAGTGTGTTATCCACCCATATAAACAGCCAAACCTAGGTTCCATGGCAGAAGCCAGAGTCAAAATTGTGTTGAAAGTGACCCAGTTCTCAAGACTAAGACTTTTTCTGTAAAAGGTACACCTCTTGCACTTGTATTCATGAACTTCATACATTCATCTGTAGGGTTATCATTCCTTAAGGCAATGCCAAGTACTTACAGGTTCATAGGTTTACAGATTAGTACTTGGCTAATTGCAATTTTGGGCCATTTTAAGCCTAGCCAATTACTCCATATGAGAATCAAACCCTGCACTGTGTGTCTGTAAGGTAAGCACCTTAGCCGTTATGCCAGTTTCCCACTCAGAACGATAAGCTTATTCTTTCAGCTAAGTGTAACACTTCAAGCATTTTGCCTCTGTTTCTCTGATAACTCTAATAAGTGATTGGAAATTTTGTTAAGTAGGATGTAGAAGGAAGCAAGGATTGGTGTTATGTCTGAGAACACTGCATTCATAGATATTTCAAGGCAGTTTAGTCTTTGCCAGTACCCAACCATCGAATTATAAGAGTTATCAACTCAGGTTCCAAGGTCCCCAACTACATTTTTATTTTGTAGTGGTGTATTGGCAATATAGTATGCTGAGGGGAGGTGTTATCTAACAAATGCAATGATACTGAATGCTTAGCATTTAATTTTTGCCTATTTTCAGTACACCAAGAGTTCTTGCTAGAGGGTTCGGGTGTTATAGAGGGACTTCGTCATCTGCAAACTTAGAAAGCTAGTGGTCTTGGCTCCCTGCTTGGAGACAAGAAATGTAAATGAAGAAAAGGAAGGGGTATCAGCACTGAGCCATGAGAGACACCTTTATACTTTCTGATGAGGTGCCTGAGACTCATCCTATATGCATTCCATATTTTAGCCAGTGTTGCTGTTCATCTAGCCATATAGGGATCTGTTTTTAAATTGTTCAGCTTTCTTGTGATGACAGCATATGTGATATGATTATGAACGACTTTGCCAAGTCTAGGTATGCTGTGTGCACTGCATGATCACTGTCAAAGAAGTTAATCAGAGTTCATATGCAGATTCTTCCTGTGACAAAGCCAAACTGTAGAGAGTCAAGTCTAGCAAAGTTTTTGATGATATAGTTTGAGATCAATTTGATATGCTCCACTTTCATACAAATGAAGCTGGCAAGGCTGATAGGCCTTTAATTCTCAAGGACAGTGGTATGGCCACCTTATGTTAGGGGTATCACAACTGCTGTAAGCCACTCTTCAGGGTCAAAATTTAGATAAACCTAGGCTAATGGCCTGTAGAGTGGGCCATCAGTGGCTTGCAGCACTCTTACTGGTTGCACAAATGGTACAGCTATGAAATATGTCTAGAGGCCATCTTACAGAATCTCTCTCCCCAGGATTTTAGATAAACTGCTGTTAGGAGAGATGTCCTTCTAAATCACTTTTGCAACATTCTTAACCTTTGGGATCCTCCTGACAAGGATAGCCCAATATTCGGCCACTATACCAAAGCCTTTAGATCTTGCATGTGCTGTGTGCCACGCATATGCTCCCTTTACATAGACATAAAAGTGATGTACAGACACAGATACCAAGAGCTTTTGCTGCCATTCCAAAGGCCATCTTCTCTCATCAGTCTGAATGCCTTTTGCTGTGTTGAATTCCTAGCCATTAGATAAGTGGCCCATTGGGGTCTTTTTTCTTTTTCTTTTTGGTCTTGTTTTCCTTTCATTACCTAGAGTTCATGTCATCCAAGAAGGGAAAATGACAGCGTGGGAAGCAGATTCCCAGTAAGGATTGTCACAAACAGTATCTGTTTTATTTGGGTGCATCCCACGACCATACCTCCTGTAGTATTTGTAAGGCATTTGTGCCTAGCACTCTTAGAAGCTGGTTGTCTTCCCTGTCCATCTGTCTCGAGAACCAGAAGCTTAAACAGTTAGCCCTGTAATGTATTAACTCTGAGGTACTTCCATTAAGTAAGAAGATGACCAAGAAATCTTTGCTGGATTCTTTTGTTCTCCAGCCTCAACCAGCTGCCTCTCTAGAAGCTGGTGATTGCTCTGTAGGCCATCTTGTGTCACCGTCAGATTCTTCTGCTGCGACCCCAACGGAGGCCGGCTTGGATCCTTCTTTTTAAACATCCAGTGAGACTTTGCAGGTGTTTGCTCTAGACATCAAAGGGGAACTGGATTTGTTTGTCTTGGAGGGCCCTAGAGGGATTCTACAGATTTTGGTTTGGGCCAAGGTTCAGGGTACTCTTAATGAATCCTGTAAGCATTAATTACCTCCGATGTTTGTTAGGGCCGACATCCCTAACGAGAAAAAACAGAAGACCAAACATTCTTCTGCGCATCCTAAGGACCCTCAAAGGGAATGGCAGGAGTTTTTTCAGGGACTATCTAATGCTTTAATGGCCCTGAAATCTCCCCAAGGGGTTTCTGTCCCTACTCCTTCCAAAAGACCTAGGGAACCTAACTTCTCAGATGAGGATTCGGAGTCTTATGAAGGGTCCTTGTCTTACTCTTCCCAGATGTCCATAGACAACCTTAATCAATTCAAAAAATCTGTCAAAATACAACTATGTGAATCCTGGCTTTGCACATGTAATACTCAAGGTTAATTCCCTAACATAACCACAGTTAGTATAGATGTGCTGTGAGTATATAACTCTATTAACCTATCATCTGAAGTAGTTACTTCATTTGCTCTGCAACCTGTGGGTATTGGATCCGACTTCGGATCCGAGCCGGCAGCTTACCAAGCTCCAAGATCCGAGCTCCTAGCTCCTCCCCCTACCCATAATCCCCTGCTACCAACCACATTACCTCAGATCGTTTTTTTGCCGCGGCTGAAGAAGCTTTACTTTTGAAGAGCTCCTGGCTGGGTGAGATCGTTTTCAATCTTTTTTCAACAAAAACTTCGAAATCGAGTGTGTGTGGTAGTAAAACCTTCTACCCCCTTGTTTGTTAGTTTTCTAAATTTTTACTGGTACAGTAGTTAGTTTCTTGTCACTCCCCCTCCCTCCTTAGCGTTTGGGTGTGTGTGTGAGTGCTTCATCATGGCGGAAGTCCCTAAGGCCATTTTTTCCAAATGTACTGAGTGTGGCCGCAAGCTTTCCCCAGCTGATGGCCACACTCAGTGCGTTTTGTGCCTCGGGGCAGCCCATCTCTCAGAGGCCTGCCAGATATGTGCGGCCTTTAACCCCCGGGCACTTCGGGATAGGAAGAACAAGCTGATTCTGGCGGGAAAGCTCCCCCCCAGGTGTCAGCTTCTTCTTCCTCTACTGTTCGGGCTCCGGCTGCATCAGTGGCCTCGGCGCCCTCTGTTCCCTCAGCTCTACCCGGGACTCAACCTCCCACTTCGGGTTTCAGCTCTGGGGAAACGAGTGCCTCCTCAACAAAGGAGAAGAGGCACAAGGACAAGGAGGGACATGGATCCCATAAAAGGCAGACCGAGTCTCACCCCTCGGCTTGCCAGCTAAAACAACTAAGTCTCCTTCGGGGGTCTCCGGATCCTTCTCCTCTCGGCTCTGTTCGCCTAGCTTCTCGCCGGAGACGGAGGAGGAGGATTGGTCTCTCTCGAGGTCGTCGAGGCGGCCCTCCCGGCCCGCCTCTACTACCTCTTCCAGGTCAACAAAAAGCATCTCCGAAGCGGATATGGATTGGATGATGCGGTCGGTTCTTACAGGCCCAAATGCAGATGGGGGTGCTCTTGCCCCCCCCCCCCCTGGGGGGGAGCGCAGCCCCCATGTTTTCTCCGATCACGCCTTCTCCGACTCGTTTTCGGATCTCGGAGTCATCGGATCCGTGCCCATTCAGACCCAGGTAATTGGCGCCGATAGCACTGGTTTCTTCGCCAACTATGACCTCGAGCTTGTCGGATCCGAGCTCTCGGGGCCGAGGGCTGAGCATCGGATCCGAGGGAGTTGTATCTTCGGAGCTGTTGGGTTCGGAGCGCACCTCTCTCTCGGAGCCGACTGCTTCGGCTCCGACCCCGATCCCTTCCTCGGAGCCGAGGAGATTGCTCTCAGAGGCTGGCGAGGGTGAATCTCCTTCAGCTTTTGAGGTAGTGGAGAGGGTACTGTCGAGATCCTCCAGATCCCCGGTTCGGGCTGTGGATCCACCCGTACCCCCACTGTATGAGGGTCTGTCTTCCATCATCCGACCATCGGGACAGCCTGCCCAAGCCCTCCAGCTAGTTCCTGTTGAGGAACAACAACCCGTGGATGAGCCCTCTTCGGATAGCCCCACCGAGGAGGTTCCTCGGAAACGTCGGTGTAAGAGGAGGCACCTGGACTCCCCCGAGTCCGTTACCACTGACACGGGCTTAGATGATAAGGGAGGGTTCCCCAAGGTCACCCCCTGAAGTTGTCTCCTTTGGAGACATCATGGAAATGTTGCGTATTAAAGGGGGGTGGTCTGCCCAAAAACCTTCCCTTGATGAATCCGTGTTCCTGGAGGCGTTTGAGGCAGGCCCATCTACTTCTTGGGTGTCCCCTCCGGCCGACCCCCTGGTGGACTTAATTACCACCAGGGCGTAGAAGGAGCCCGACACCGTGGAGCCAATATCTAGGCGTCCTGACAAAATACTGAGCCCCCCCCCCCGCAGATAGGCAATCGTGGGCCAAAGGATCCCCCGTTGATGCCATGTTGGTGGCGGCGGCCACCAAGAAAGAACTCACTCAGGAGAGTTCTTTGGTCCACCCGCCAGATAAAGAATCTCGAGCGTTGGACCGGATTGGGAAGCGGATGTTTGCTTCAGCGACCTTTTCTATAAGGGCGCTGAACTATATGGCACATACCATCAGGCTACAGCGAGACTTGATCAAGGAATACGCTGCAGCCCCCCCAGAGTCCATGTCGGTCGAAGACAGGAATGTGTTTACGACATGAATGGCCACTCTAAAATCCATCTCCAATACGTCTATGCGGCTCCTCTCTCATGCTTCGGAGGGAGCCGCTAGAGCCAGCGGAGCAGGGGTCGTCTTACGACTTCATGTCTGGCTCCGTCTTTGCGACTTCACGGATCCCTTCAAGGCGTCCTTCACGAGCGCCCCCTTTGGCGGTTCTGCTCTTTTCGGCAAGACCGTTCGCGATACGCTGGTCCAAAGCGAAAAGGACAGGAAGACGCTGTCTGCCGTCGGAGTCCGCTTCTCTAGTCCCCAAAGATCCTTCTCCAGGATTCAGAGGGGACAAAAGAAACTGTGGTTCCGCAAGTCTCAGCAATCCCATCCAGCTGCGGACCACTCGTCCTCTAGAGGCAGAGGAGGACAATTAGGACACCAGCCCAGAGGCAGAGAGGGGCCGTGTAATTTTGGGTCTACAGAACCTTTCTCGGACAGACCCGCGCAACAGCCTTGAGGGCTTGCCCGACTGTCCCTCTCTGGAGGCAGTCGGGGGGGCGGTTGACAGAGCACCTGTCAAACTGGGAGTCCCTTACAACAGATCGATGGGTGCTCCTTATTATTTCCAGAGGTTACTTCATTCCTTTCCTAAATCTTCCCCCCAAAACCAGACACCTCCCCTATGTACCACCCGATCAGAGGGAGGAGGCGGCTTTAGAAATTTTAAAGCTGCTAAGCAAAAGAGCCATCCAGCCCGTCCCCCCAGATCAGTTCGGATTGGGTTATTACTCAAGGTTCTTTTTGGTGCCAAAGAAAACGGGGGACCTCTGACCCATCTTTGACCTTTCCGCTCTGAACCTGTTTATACCCAAGGAAAAGTTCCGGATGGCCACTCTTAAATCTATCCTCCCCCTTTTGCGGGAGAATGACTGGATGTGCTCCATAGACCTCAAGGATGCATACTACCACATTTTAATGGACAGACGATCCAGGAGGTTTCTCCGCTTCCGGCTCGGAGCCAGTCATTATCAATTCAGGGTTCTTCCATTCGGCCTCACTTCAGCCCCCAGAGTGTTCACCAAAGTCATGGTGGTGGTTGCTGCCCACCTGAGACTTCAGGGCATTCAGGTCTTCCCGTACATAGACGACTGGCTCCTTACCGCGACCAACAGGAATCAGCTCTCAGTAGCAAGAGATTACGCACTGACTCTAGCCCACAACCTAGGCATTTCAGTAAACCTGCAGAAGTCCTGCCTGTGCCCCACTCAAGCCCTGGAATTCATAGGGGCCAGGTTGGATACCCGAATCTCTCGAGCTACCCTAACATCAATCAGACTGAACAGCTTGTCTTATCAGGTGTTAGCCCTTCTACGGAATCCTTCTCCTCCAGCGGAGTTAATCCTGAGGGCACTAGGGTGTATGGCAGCCACGATTGGTCTTTCCCTCCATGCCCGCCTGCGAATGCGGATATTGCAATGGACCCTTCAAGTCCAATGGTCCCTCTTGCTCCACCCGTTGAACATGCCCATACCGCTGAGCAGAGTTTGCAGGGACTCCCTTCTTTGGTGGTTGCATGCGCGGGAACTCAGAGAAGGGAGGCCCTTTGTGATCCCCCCGGTCGAAGCCACGTTGACCACGGACGCTTCTCGCCTCAGGTGGGGGGGGCATTGTTCAGGCAGATCCGTTCAAGGCACGTGGACTCCCCTAGAGACCGCATTGCATATCAGTGTCCTAGAGATGAGGGCGGTGCTTTTGGGGTTGCAAGCCTTCCACGACCTTCTTCCCCTAGGGACTATTGCGATCCAGACGGACAACATGTCTGTAGTCTGGTACATAAACAGGGAGGAACCAGATCTTACTCCCTGTGTCGAGAGGCCATGAGAGTTTGGGAATGGGCGATCTCCACCAACCGCTTTCTGGTAGCAGCGCACATCCCGGGACGATCCAACATATTAGCGGACAAGCTAAGTCGGGTGCTCCTCACTCCATACGAGTGGTCTCTGAATCCATCTGTTGCGAAACAGATCTTCCACAAATGGGGTCAGCCTCGCTGCAATCTTTTTGCTTCTCTTTTAAACACAAAACGCAGCGAGTACTTCGCAATAATTCCCCCCAGAGGGGAAACCCCCAGAGATGCTCTGGTCCATGCTTGGCCTCCCGGGCTCCTTTATGCTTATCCTCCCCTTCCTCTCATGATGAAGTTCATTCAGAAAGCCTGTTGGTTAGGGAGCAGAGTTATGCTCATAGCCCCATTCTGGCCTCGGCAGATCTGGTTCCCCTTTCTGTGGTCTGACAGTGTGGCTCCTCCGTGGATTCTGGATCCGAGTCCAGAACTGATTTCTCATCCCGCGGATTGCCCAGCGCCCAACCTGGTCAGCCTCAAGCTTGCGGCTTGGCTGATCCAGTTCCATTAATGGCTAGGACTCCCGGTATCTCATCCCCCGTTAAGGCCATTCTGGTTGCGGCTCATAAGCCATCTACCAGAAAACTTTACAACAGTAAGTTGAAATGTTTTTCCATTTGGGCAGAAGATAAGGGCTTGGACCCATTTACTGTCCCTATCCCGACCATCCTAGACTTCCTCTCATTAATCTTTCATCAGGGAGCAAGCGCTTCTACGGTTAAGGTACAATTGGCGGCCATCTCCCATTTTCATATGGGTAATGGCATAGGTTCCTTAGCATCTACAAAGTTGTGCAAAACCTTCTTACAAGGCATCTTCCTTCTAAATCCACCCATAAAGTCTGTGGTTCCCCCATGGACCTCACTCTAGTCTTGCAAGCCTTAACAAGTCCACCTTTCGAACCTGCGGCCTCAATTCCGTTGAAGTTCTTGTCATGGAAAACAGCCTTTTTAGTGGCCATTACTTTGGCCAAAAGGGTTTCAGAATTACAAGCCTTGTGTATGAAGCCTCCTTACCTTATCTTTCACAAAGATAGAGTGTCCCTCAGGACTAACCCATCTTTCTTGCCTAAAGTTGCTTCAGAAGCAAATATAAATCAATCAATAAATTTACTGGTGTTTTTTCCCACGTTTCAGAACAAGGGAGAATACACATTACACAAATTGGATGTACACAGACAACTGCATTTCTACTTGCATAGGACTAGAGAGTTTCGCAAGTCGGACCAGTTATTTGTCTCGTATGCAAAATCAGCCATGGGTAAAGCCATTTCTAAAGTTACTGTGGCAAATTGGATTCGTCAGTGTATTATTCAGGGGTATATATCGTCTGGCAGACCAGCCCCGGTTAATATCCGTGCTCATTCTACAAGATCTGTAGCCACTTCAACAGCCTTCTGGTCTAGTGTTCCAGTGGACGACATATGTTCAGCGGCTACTTGGTCCTCTTCTCATACGTTTATTTCTCATTATAAAGTAGATGTGATTTCGAGAAGTAGGGCTTCTTTTGGCTCCGCGGTGCTTCGGAATATCTTTCCTTAAGGACCACGCAGGTTCTTATAAGTAGCTGGGGACTCTTGTCCCACAGGTTGCAGAGCAAATGAAGTAACTACTTCAGATAAAGAAGTTATGTAATCACCATAACGTTCCATCTGAGTAGGTACTTCATTTGTCTGCAACCGACCCCCCCCCTGCCATCCCCCGAACCTTTTGGGATTTTCTGATCACCTTTGCAGTTGCTTGTTCATGTTTACAGGTTGGTAAGGCAAAAAAAAAAACTATCTGAGGTAATGTGTTTGGTAGCAGCGGATTATGGTTAGGGGGAGGAGCTAGGATCTTGGAGCTTGGTAAGCTGCCGGGTCGGATCCGAAGTCGGATCCAGTACCCACAGATTGCAGACAAATGAAGTACCTACTCAGATGGAATGTTATGGTGAGTACATAACTTCTTTATTTTGTAGTGCTACTATTCCTCTATAATTAATTTCCTTTTTACCTGGTTTTTACTCTGCTGAAGTATTATTAACTATGCTCTTCGTGTTTAGGTGAATCTTTTTGCTAACTTGACTTCCTACCTAATCTTATGTTTTTTGTGTACACATAAGTTATATTATGCAATGCTTCATTTTTAATGCAGTTTACCTAGTATTTCTTACCATGTTCTGTATGATTGTTTTATATTTATATTATTCTGTTACAATTTTTATCATTATTCTGTTAAAATATAATTTTATGTTAGGCATGGACTGGATCTTTTCTCCCAGGGTCTCCAGTGAAAATGGGTTGTGTCCTAGTCGGACCATCCCAGTAAACAAATGTAAAATAAATAATAAATGCATTCTTCTTTGGCTTATAGCTCTAATAAAGAGGAGTCTATAAGCTCTGAGTCATCTTTGGAGGAGTTGTCTTTTGGGGACACAGCCAGAATGATGAAATATTTTAAATGCGACTCTTCTCAGATGTCTGAGATCTAGAAGAGGTATTATGAGTTGCTTCCGGTGGACACTCCAAAACCTTCTGCAGTACTGCTGTGTGTTGGCTGCTTTGTTAAGCACTTTTACAGCTGCCTCTAAGACTCCTGATTCTTAGATCCCTACTTCAAAGAAGCCTGAAAAGTTCTATGAGGTTCCTGAGGTTTGTCAATTCCTATTTGTGTCTTCCTACTGACCATGCTGTGGTGTCAGTTTCCTCTGACAAGTCTTCTAAGTTTTGGCACTCTTTCAAGCTGCTGCTTTTGGATAAGAATAGTAGATCAATGGAGAGGATTGGAGAGAAGGTGTGTGATGCTTCTACTGGTACCTTTAGGACATCAGTTACCAGACCCACATGACCAGATATGCATTGGTCTTAATTACCCAGGCTTGTCAAGTTATTTCTGACCTCCCTGATTCTGAAGGAATGTCTTTTGCTTTATCTATTTTGGGTTCTACTTCTCAGGTGGCTCACCACTCTAACAAGTGCAGCTATGATGCTGCCTTTGGATCTGTTACTTTTGCCTTCATCTACAGTCATTACCTGAAGACATTAAGGCCAAGTTGCTGGATGCTCCTTTGGATAATAAGATTTTTTTGGGACTGCTGCTGTTGCTGATATGTTTGTCTGAGAAAAAGGTAGTTTTGCAGGACCTTAAACATATTTTGTGTCTCCTAGCCTTAGGTTCCAGAGGAACTATCCCGCTATGTCCTGTTTTGTTTGCAGCCAGCCTCATCAGGCCACTAAAGGCAGGAAAGTTGGTAGGCGAGCTCCTCCTGCAAAGTCTTCCCAGGCTCCTCTGACTCAGAAATCGCCTTTTACTGACAAGTCTGTTTCTCTTTGACATTTTGCCCTCATAATCCTCAGCCGGGTTCCTTTGTCCCTTCAGCTCTCCCTCTGTCTTCCAAAGTCGCATCTCATCACCTCTGATTCCTGCGTTCTGTCTATTTTCCGTCAGGGTTACTTCATGGTGTAGAAGTTTCTCCCTCCTTTTTAATGGGATTCTCAACCTCTTGTGTAGGTTCATAGGTGTTTACTAGGCTAACAGCCACAAGGGCCTTTTTAAGCCAAGCCATGCATCCCAAATCTCTTACAAGTTCTGTTACCCTTAATAAGTGTAAGCAAGGGCTTGAGAGGTGAAACATTTACAAGAAGGGGCCTGGGAGATGAACCATTTACAGGCTGCCCTGTGTCGGTTAGCGGTATAGGTGCCAAACCAGGATGAATTTCTTTTTGTCCATCCAGTTCAAGTTACAGTTGAATTTTGGTTAGGGAGGAAATCTGCTTTACACAGATGGGTAGCCTGTTCCAGAGAAGGGGTAGTCTCTGGGATACATACCTGTCTCAACAGCAGGTCCAAGTTGTATCGCAGGCAAAAAGTCTTTAGAATGGGTAATTCTGGTGTTTGTTTTGCAGATATGCAGGAGCTCCATTCGAGTGGGGTCTGAAAATGTCTTGTATGCCAGGCATAGATTTCCCCTTAACAGCCTGTAGGAGACAGAAGACAGGGATAGAGCCTTGAGGCAGTCTGCACAGGACATCCTACTTACACCCTGTATTCTTTTAGTGAGGAACCTCTCTGGACATTCCAGTTGTTGGATATGCCTGGTTAGTTACATACCAAATGGGGCATTGTACTTCCATGATAGATCTGATGAATGCCGAATACAGTGGAATAATGATTTCCTTGGACCCAGACTCCATATTTTTGTGTATAAGTTGCACAACATTGAATGATTTCCTCATTACTGTAGGCACGTGATGGTCAAAGTCTAGATTGCTGTCTACGTGTGTGCCCCCAAGTCCCTGACTACTGGTTCGTCTCTTAGGGGTGTGTTGTCAGTATGATAGTTACTGGGGTGGATGACTTCATGAAGGATACTCTTATGTATTTCTTGGCATTTAGTTTAGTCCATGGCTCTTTCTAGTTATTTGTCTGTGTCAACTTTTCCTGGAGAACATTTGTATCGATGAGTGATTCAGTGACTGTTTATAATTTGTAATCCTCTGTAAATTTAGTCAGCCAGAGGCCGCTGCCGTTGGCCTTGACTTCACAGAAGTAAATGCCAAAAAGGAGGATCCCAGGACCAATCCCTGAGGAACTTTGCTTGTGACTGGCCTTTTGGTAGTGGTGGAGTCTCTAATTCTAACTTCCTAGGTCTGGTCAGTGAGCCAGCTTGCTATCCAATGGATTACATCACGGTTTGTACCTAACCTCTTAAGTTTGTCAACAATGCCTGATTGTGTTAAATGCCTTAACCAGGTCAAGGTAGGCAGCGTGAACTATTTTGCCCTCATCTGTTGCTTTGGTGACCTTCTCAAAGAAGTCCACCAGTTTGAGTAGGCATAACTTGCCCTTGAAACTAAATTGGGTTGGGTAGATTTGAATTGTGCTAGATTATAACCCTGGCTCACTTGTATTGTGGCCATACACTTGTACCAGTTGCCACAGCAAATGCTAAGAGCAGCTTTTTCATTTCTTTGAGGTTATTGTGTCCCTGGTGAAACAGGGAAGCTATTCAGCTGGTTCCCCCTTCCCAAGAGGGAAAGGATTTTACTCCAGGCTGTTGCTGGTTCCTCGAAAGGAGGGCACTTGCAGGCCTGTTCTGGATCTCTCATTTCTCAACATATATCTCA
This sequence comes from Protopterus annectens, assembly GCF_019279795.1. Classification (NCBI taxonomy): domain Eukaryota; kingdom Metazoa; phylum Chordata; order Ceratodontiformes; family Protopteridae; genus Protopterus; species Protopterus annectens. Next base: position 1,639,447,907 of record NC_056741.1, on the reverse strand, counting down.
AGGTTCCTTTTTTCAGATGCTTTCTCTTCAAACCATGTTTTCTCTGTTGCTACCCCAGCCTTTTCTGATGTCCTTAGAACTGAAGGATGCTTGCCTTCATATTCTTATTCACCCTGTTTTCAGTAAGTTTTATGTTTCTGTCTTCCTCTCTTTCAGTTGTCTGCTTTGCCCTTTCGCCTCTTTGCTTGCCCCAAAGGTATTCATAAAATGCCTAGATGTTATGTGATCCTATCTCGCCTACATTCTGTACTGATGGGTTCGGAGCCGATCCTCGGCTCCGACTTGGCACGCTATGCTATAGAGCGAAGTCTCTTATTGGCTGAGCTATTCTATATCCCAGGGTGCACCACCACTACTTCCCCAGATCTTGTTTGCCGCTTACAAGCTAGGACGTGGTCTCGAACTTGGCTGAGCTAAGTGCTTTTTCTGAGAGTTTTTTTTCTGTCAGATTTTTCCTTAATCTTAACCCAAAAGCTGTTTTAACGGCTATTGTTGTGTATAATTGTGTTTTGGTGAATTTTTTGTGGTAAATTTTTGTGACTGGACAGGGAAAGGTTTCCGTTTGAGTTAGAGGGGCCTTCCCCTCGTTCTTTAGCGAGTCTTCTTGTTTAGGAGAAGGTCAAGTACCTGTTTTAGTTAGAGGGTTCTTGGCCCTCCTTTTGCTGTGTTTGTCATTCGTTAAGTCTTATCTGTTTAAAAAAAAAAAAAAAGTTTTTTTTATTGTGTGCAAACCATTTGTACTGAGTGATATATTGTGTTTTTCTCTGACTAGTGTATAGGGTCTAAAAGCATTATGTCTAAGGAGCATAGACCCTCAGGATTTAAAAAGTGCACAAGATGCAACTACAAAATGTCCATCACGGACGATCATTCCTTATGCGTGTACTGCTTAGGCGCCAAACACCTTCAGGAGTCCTGCAGCGTGTGTCACGCTTTTTCCTCTCGGGTCCTCCAAGAGAGGATGAATAAATTGATCTTGAAAGGGCTTATCAAACCCTCCTTCGAAGAGGCCTTATCTTCCTCTTCCTCTCCAGCTAAGAAAAAGAAATCGTCGGCTCCAACCAGCCCGTCGGAACCGACCACTAAAAAATCCAGGCAGGCTTCTCCATCGGCTCCACGGACTTCGGAGCCAAGGGCGGAACGGTCTGCCTCGATGCCTCCAGCCTCGACTCCTCTGGTTTCGGAGCCGATGGCTGGGGCTTCAAGAGGCGGGTCACCTTCATCGGCTCCACTGATTTTGGAGCCGATGAGGGTTGCCGGCTCAGACACTTCCCCTTCGGCGCCGAAGCCCTCTTTGGCACCGAGGGAAATTGCTATGGAATCTCCCTCGGCACCGATATTGGTCGAGTCTATTCGGAGCCGGTCCCACAGTCCTTCAGAGCCGATGGAGAAGTCGGCTCGGACCTGGTCGGTCCCCTCCCGATCTTCCAAGATGTCGGATTCGGACATCGACAGGGTGCTCCAAAGACTGTTTCAGTCTCCTGTATTCCAGAAATTAGTTTTGGCTCCAGCCCAATTGGCTTCGGAGCCGATGGCCCACCCTGTAGTTCTGGTTCCTCCTCCAACAGCCTCGGCACCGCTGGAGCTGGTGCTGATGGAGCCGATGGAGGTTTTCGGGTCGGCTCCGACCCTTACTCCAACCCCAGCTTTCGGGTCGGAGTTCGGTACACGGTCCTCCTTGGTCGGCCCCGGGGGTGACGCTTCGGGACCGATGTTTTCGGTTCCGAGCCTTCCTCTCGGTGCGTCGGCTGCGGGGGTGCCGTCTACTGTTGTGGCCCCAGGGGTTGGACCTTCCCAGGACTCTGGCGGTCCAGCCTTCAGGGCCATGAGGAGTGCTTTGGCCAAATCTTCTTTGGCTACCTCCACGGTCTCACCGGCACCTTCCCTACACACGGAGACTGGGTCTTTTGTAGTCCCCCTGTCGCTAGACAGCGGAGCCCCAGGGCCTGAGGTCACCCCCAGTGGGGTTTCCCCCCCCTCCTGGAGGTCCCTCTGAAGCTTCTTCGGAGGAACTCCCAAGGAAAAGACTGTGCAAGAGGAAGCACGTCGACTCCCCTGATGAGTCTCTCACGTCGGACACCGATCTTGATGATGCGGAGGGGTCTCCTAAGTCGTCCTCGGATGATGTCTCCTTTGCAGACATCTTGGAAGCCCTCAAACAACGAGGCGGCTGGCTTTCCAAAACCCCTTCCGCTGACGAGTCGGTGTTCCTCAAGGCCTTCGGGGCTCAGCCACAAACCACAAGTCCTATAGCAGGTCAAAATTCACCAACGAACAACACAAGAAGCCAGTGCCAAGCCAACGTTTATTGCGATCTGGTACCTCGGCTTTTCGCCTTCAAATGGATCACAAGTACATTGTGCTGTTAACAACTATTTATACAAACAATTTTAGTTAATCAGCACCAATTACTCAATTAACATTTTAAAGTGCTCTACCATTATTTGATGTCTTTAAAAAAACAAAATATTAACAGTCTCAGTTTCACAATTAGTATTACATTATTATGTTTCATCTATAATCAATCTTTATTTCAACATCATTGTAGAAATATGAAAGAGAATATTTCCAAAAGGCTTTCAAGTAGTAAGGAAAAGAATCAAAATATACTAAAAAATAAATATAACAATGACAACTTCTATATATTATCAATATATGTGTAAACAACTATGTAATTTCTATTATGCTACCTTATAAAAATGTCACATATTTATCAAAATTTTATATTTCAATGTATATTTTGACAAATAATATCATGAAATGATGTTTAATAGTTGATTTTACATACTTTCCAGTAGTAACAGCTCCTATACCCCAAGACAGTTCATGTGTGGTTTACTAAATAGTATATATTATACCAAAACAGAAATATGTATTTAGTGTCATTATAAATATTTTATATGCAATAATGTTACATACTCATTTCTAAATTAAGTCCATGTGGTTTCAATGTCTTGAATTTAAGAATCATCCTGGTCTCCAGTTCAAGTAATTTTTGGACAATTGATCCCCCATTTCCATAACTAAAAGGTTGACCCAATACACAAAAAATTAAACTATTAGCATCACCTTTATGTTTTTCCAAAAAGTGTTTAGCCACTGGACTATAATCGTTTTTATTCCTAATATCTTTTAAGTGTTCCAAAACTCGAACACGAACCATTCTTTTGGTCTGACCTATGTACCATGAATTGGAACACGAAAATCCCAACAGGTATACCACTCCTGTGGATTTACAATTGAAAAAGTGTCTAGCTACAAAAGGTATACCATTAATGTTAGTTACATTAAGGACCCTACTGCATACACTACACTGTCCACAAGAGAAAGTACCTACAGTATTCTTATTAATACCCACATTAGATTTCTCACTAAAGTTATAATTTAATAGCTCCTTTAGATTTTTTCCCCTTTTATATGAAAACATTATCTGTTTGGGAAAAATATCACCAATATTTTCATCTTCACAAATAAGATACCAATACTTCCTAATGATGTTGCTTACTTCTATGGATACGGGAGAGTATTTCGTGACAAAGAATAATTTGGACTCACTAGTTTTTGAAATATCTGTATTTCTAACCCTAGATGTAATTTTGTTAGTGATTTTCCTAGCAAGTGAACTACGTCTCTCCTGTCTCAAATGGACTCCTTCTTCATGTCCAGAGTAGTCTGTAATTCCAAGAATTTTATATTTACAACTTAACAAATGGTCATTTCTATAGCCTCTCTCAAGTAGTCTAGATTCGACCTTATTTAATTCCAAATGACTCTCATCCCTATTACTTGTATGATTAAAAATCCTTTGAAATTCACCAGAAGGAAGAGACCAAATCAGATGTTCCGGATGCATACTTTCTGCATGTAAAAACATGTTCACTGCAGTTTCTTTCCTATAGGGTCTATATCCAATACAGTCATCAATATGGAAAAGAGTTATATCAAGAAAATTAATCTTATCTCTATCCATTTCATAAGAAAATTTTAGACCATGACCATTATTGTTCAATACATCAAAAAATTCAAGGAATTCAGACATCTCACCATTACATATTAATATGAGATCATCAATGAACCGTTTGTAAAATACTACATTATTTTGATAGAAAGAGGTAGAATAAATGTATAACTTTTCAAAATAGTCCATATAAAGTATGGCATATGAGGGAGCAAAGGCAGCCCCCATTGCCGTACCTTTGATCTGAAGAAAAAAGTCCTTATTGAAACAAAAGTAGTTATGGGAAAGACAAAATTCTAACAATAATATCAGAAAAGAAGTTCTAGGGCCATCACCCAACATTATTTGGACAGCTTCAAGTCCCCACCTTCTCTTGATGTTAGTATAAAGTGCCTTCACATCTATAGTTACCCAATAATAACTATTTTTCCATTTTATCCCACTGGTTTTATCTATTAGATCTTGAGTGTTGGAGATGTGAGCTGAAATTCTAGACAAATAATTTTTAAGATGAAAGTCCAAAAAAATGTTAACTCTACTCAAAAAAGATTCTTTGCCTGAAACTATTGGTCTCCCTGGTGGCTTTTCTAAACTTTTATGCACTTTCGGTAATGCATAAAAGATCGGTGTTAGAGGTTTTTTAACATATAATTTTCCCACATCATATTGATTAAGAAAACCAAGACGCTCCCCTCTTTCCAAAAGATTTAGCAATTCACTATTGTATTCAACAATTGGATCATTCCTTAAGCAAATATATTCATCCTGATTTTTTAACAAATCAAAAATCATCTCACAGTAGTCATTTTTATTCAGTATGACCCAGTTGCCACCTTTATCTGCACTCTTAAAAATGAAATCTGTTTTAACTTTTTTCAAATATTTAAGTGCCATCCATTCTTCTTTATTTAAATTGTAGTATTTAGTCCTATTATTTAGACTTTCCATAAGTACTGAAATCTCCTTAAATACAACTCTAAAAAAAGTGGAAATTGCTGGCACTTTAATTTTGGGTGTGAAGGTACTTTCAGATGCTATAGGTGGAACAGTGAGTTTACCATAGCCTGTAACAAACATATCACCATCAACAACATTATCAGAGACATCTTCACCAATTAAGTCAAAAGATGCATTTTCATAGTCATAAATTGATACATTTAATAATTCATTCTCAACACTTTCTGTGATAGTGTCAGAACTATTAGTATCATACATCCCGTCATTTTCTTCAGTGCTATTATCATTTTCATTGTAAAAGAAAACTTTCAAGAATAGTTTCGAATAAATTTTTAAGGTCAAAATAAATATCACTCAAAGAGGAAAACGAGGTACAAATTTACTCCCCTTCAGTAGTAATGAATTCATGGCTTGGTTGATAACCAAGCTGATAAATTAACCACACACAAACTATCACCATGTAAACAATTAGCATTTAAAGTACTTACGGGCTCATTCCTTAAATCGATTTCTGCCCTTTCTTCCATTTCTACCTCGACCAGATTTGTTGGTCTGAAAGGAAGAATCAGCAGCACTAACATTAGAGGACGAGCCATTATTATTATCAAATTCACTTTGTCCATTAATAGCAGTTGAAAAAGTCACATTTTTAGTCCGATTCTTTTCCCGTTCCTGAAGACGCTGAGACGCTCGTTGTGTCCGTTGGTTTCGGGCTTTTCGAACCTTGGATCTGCTTCGTGAGGTATCGCGTTGCCATGAGAAAAGGATTCCGTTCTCATAATCCTTTATATCACGTAACTGTTTATCTCTCTTGCGTGACAAGATCTCCGTTTCCAGTTTATTAATTCTGTCCGTGATTTTTGCAAACTGCATTGTGAAACAGGACTCCCCCACCACCTCATCCTGTAAATGCACAATTTCTTTTTTAAGCTTCTCATGCTCTCTGGTTTCGCTTGATTAGTATGCGAAGCCACTTGTTAGTGCATTCTAAAGAAGCCGTCTTCCATTCATTCAGCAAATCCTGCTCTTCATCCGTGAACTCAGCGGCAGGCAGTTTTTCAATACGTAGACCTCTTGGAGTTAGATTTAAATCTACATATTTTTCCAAAAGGCAGGTATCTAGGAACAGGGCTATTTCTTTGTTCATTAGCCTCTCTAATGAACAAAAGCGATCATCAGACTGTTTGTTAGTGCCCATGTTCCAAATCAAAATTGGGGCTACAAAATTTACTCTCTTTCACTTATTATTTCTGCAAAGCAGGAAGCCCCCGCTAAATTGGTAGCTCCACTCGGCAGCATAGTAGCTGGCAAAGCAATTACTGGCCAGAAAAACAAAGTCAAATCCACAAACCACAAGTCCTATAGCAGGTCAAAATTCACCAACGAACAACACAAGAAGCCAGTGCCAAGCCAACGTTTATTGCGATCTGGTACCTCGGCTTTTCGCCTTCAAATGGATCACAAGTACATTGTGCTGTTAACAACTATTTATACAAACAATTTTAGTTAATCAGCACCAATTACTCAATTAACATTTTAAAGTGCTCTACCATTATTTGATGTCTTTAAAAAAACAAAATATTAACAGTCTCAGTTTCACAATTAGTATTACATTATTATGTTTCATCTATAATCAATCTTTATTTCAACATCTCACCGGCACCTTCCCTACACACGGAGACTGGGTCTTTTGTAGTCCCCCTGTCGCTAGACAGCGGAGCCCCAGGGCCTGAGGTCACCCCCAGTGGGGTTTCCCCCCCTCCTGGAGGTCCCTCTGAAGCTTCTTCGGAGGAACCCCCAAGGAAAAGACTGTGCAAGAGGAAGCACGTCGACTCCCCTGATGAGTCTCTCACGTCGGACACCGATCTTGATGATGCGGAGGGGTCTCCTAAGTCGTCCTCGGATGATGTCTCCTTTGCAGACATCTTGGAAGCCCTCAAACAACGAGGCGGCTGGCTTTCCAAAACCCCTTCCGCTGACGAGTCGGTGTTCCTCAAGGCCTTCGGGGCTCAGCCCTCCGCCTCCTGGGTGTCTCCGCCCTTCGACGAGCTCCTAGATTTGATCTGTCGAAGGGCGTGGGAGCATCCAGACTCTGTGGAACCGGTGCCTGCTCGCCCAAATAAATTTTTATCAGCACCCCCAGAGAAGGAGTTTCTGACCAAAGGTGTGGCTGTAGATGCCCTGGTGGTGGCATCTGCTACCCAACAAGATGTAGCAGAGGCTTCGATGTCCGTCCATCCTCCTAATAAGGAGTCTAGGAGCATGGACCGGTACGGGAAGCGCACCCTCAGTTCAGGGGCCTTTACCTTAAGGTCCCTGAACTATTTGACGCACTTCACTAGATTTCAGAGGGATCTGATCAAGGAGCTTTCAGATACCCTCTTGGGTAACTTACCTGAGCAGCTGGCCCAGACGGTTGGCTCTCAGTTGGCTACCCTGTCATCGATATCAAACTCGTCCATGAGACTCATTTCATATGCAGCCGAGGGGGCGAGTAGAGCGGTGGGTATGGGTGTTGCTCTACGGAGGCAAGCCTGGCTCCGCCTGTGTCATTTTGCAGAAGCCTTTAAGTCTTCCTTTGCCGACGCTCCCTTTGATGGGTCCTCTTTGTTTGGATCCAAGGTAAAGGACACATTGACCCGCTGTGAGCAAGAAGGTAAGACTTTGACTGCCGTAGGGGCACGATTTTCCACTCCCTTTCGGCCTTACCCCAAGGCTAAAAGAGGAGGGAAAATGTGGTTCCGTAAATCCCAGAAGTCTTATCCCTCGCAGCAGGACGATCCCCCTTCTAGAGGCAGAGGAGGGGGAAATTTTTCTGGAAGACGCCGTCCCAGAGGCAGCAGAGGCCCCTGCAACATTGGAGACCGCGAGTCCTTTCGTGGCTCTTCAGCCTTCCACAATCCCTGAAGGATTGCCCGACTGTGCAGCTCCGGAGCCAGTCGGAGGTCGTTTTTCGAGGCACCTAAAAGCCTAGGAAGGTATCACTCAAGACCGATGGGTGCTTCGAATCATCGCCGGAGGTTACGCCATCCCCTTTTCACACACCCCTCCGCCGTCAAGGAAAATCCCGGACCCGCCACCCAGTCAACGGGAAATCGCAGCCTTAGAAATCTCAAAGCTGCTTCAAAAAGGAGTAATCCAACCGGTCCCCGCAGACCAGATCGGATTAGGGACTTACTCAAGATTCTTTTTGGTGCCAAAAAAGACCGGGGACTTGAGGCCCATTTTGGATCACAGCAACCTAAATCGTTCAGTCAAGAAGTCCAAGTTCCGAATGGTCACCTTACAATCCATTCTCCCACTGCTGGAGAAAGGTGTTTGGATGTGCTCCATAGATCTCAAGGACGCCTATTATCACATCCTGATAGATCAGGCGTCCAGGAGACATTTGCGCTTCAGCCTGGGAGAGACAGTCATTTTCAGTTCTGCGCACTGCCCTTTGGTCTCACCACAGCCCCCAGGGTGTTCACCAAATGTTTGGCGGTCGTGACTGCTCACCTGAGGAGTCTAGGATTCCAGGTGTTTCCGTATCTAGACTGGCTCCTAACTGCCACCTCCAGGCGTCTACTATTGCAGAACCTAGCAGCCACCATATCACTAGGCACTTCCCTTGGAATCACTTTCAATTGGCCAAAGTCTGTGTTGCTGCCATCTCAGCGCATAAGGTTCATCGGAGTAGAGATAGACTCAAACCAAATGCGGGTCTATCTTCCTACAGAAAGGATACAGACGATACAGGCTCAAGTCCGAGCCTTGCTTCTCGGATCCAAAGCCCCAGCCAGGATGGTCCTGCAGCTATTAGGCTCCATGTCGGCCACTGTTCTCCTTGTCCCCTTAGCAAGATTGCATATGAGAATTCTCCAGTGGCTCCTATCGACCCAGTGGTCATTTCAGGATCTCTTTCTCAGACACCTCATACGGATCACAGAAACCTGCAAACGGGACCTTCGCTGGTGGCTGGTGTCCTCCAATCTGGATCCGGGACGACCCTTTGTTCCACCTCCTCCTATGGCCACATTGACGACGGACGCCTCCCAGACAGGGGGGGGGGGGCATTACCTGGGCAGGTCAGTCCAAGGCAATTGGCATTCCTTCGAGAGTCTCCTTCACATCAACATTCTAGAAATGAGGGCGGTGCTTCTATCTCTACAAGCCCTCCACGATTACCTTCCTCAGGGCGTAATTGCCATTCAGTCCGACAACATGTCAGTAGTCTGGTATCTGAACAAGCAGGGAGGGACCAGATCCTACCCCCTTTGCAGAGAGGCCATGAGAGTTTGGGAATGGGCAGTGGCGACCAGACGCTTTCTGGTAGCAACTCATATCCCTGGGAGATCCAACGTGATAGCCGACAGATTAAGCAGAACTATTCTCTCTCCTCACGAGTGGTCTCTGAACGATGCAGTGGCAACTCAGATCTTCAGCAGATGGGGAACTCCTTGTTGCGACCTTTTCGCAACCCCGCTGAACGCGAAGTGCAGAAAATTCTTCTCTCTCACTCCAGCTCCGGGCGAGAGTCCCATGGACGTCTTAGCCCATCCTTGGCCCACCGGCTTGCTATATGCCTTCCCTCTGGTTCCCTTCCTTCCCAGAGTGATCCAAAAGGCGTCTCACTTAGGGAGCAAAATGATTTTAGTTGCCCCTTACTGGCCTAGTCAGGTATGGTTTCCCTATCTTCGGAAATATGCACTGGACAGTCCATGGTTCCTGGATCAGATCCCGGACCTATTAATTCATCAGTCGGGACAACTCCATCAGTCCCTTCACTCTTTGAAGTTAACAGCTTGGCTCCTCCTCTTCCGACTATAGTCAGGAATCAGACTTTAGACCCGGAAGTCATACATATCTTATCCTCGGCCCACAGGTCTGCCACTAGGAAATTGTATACTAGCAAATGGAAGAGATTTGCTATTTGGGCTCAACTCCGGGGTCTAGATCCCATCACGGTCCCGGTGTCAGAAGTTCTGAAGTTTCTAACTTCCCTATTCAATCAAGGTTCTTCAGTCTCTACCATCAAGGTCCAGTTGGCAGCTATTTCCAATTTTCATGAATCTATAAACCCACCTTTAATGAGCAACAGATTGTGTAAAACCTTCATGAAAGGTGCTGCACTTTTACGACCTCTGATTTCTCATCCTGCTCCTCCGTGGGATCTCAATGTGGTGTTACGTGCCTTAACTTCCTCCCCCTTAGAACCGGCAGCAACCTGTGATTTGAAATTTCTTTCTTGGAAAACTGCCTTTCTGGTCGTGATTACTTCAGCCAGAAGGGTTTCAGAGCTTCAAGCTCTATCTGTCAAACCACCGTACCTGGTTTTTCACAAAGATAGAGTATCCCTCAGGCCTAACCCATCCTTTGTCCCTAAAGTTTGTTCCAGTTTTTGCCTGCAACAGTCATTAGAACTTCCAGTTTTCTTCCCAAAGTACTCAAACAAAGCGGAATACATCTTCCACACATTGGATGTTCACAGGCAATTGCGCTTTTATTTAGATAGGACCCAACAATCACGGAAAACAGATCAATTGTTTGTGTCCTTTTCGGATAATAAATTGGGCAAAGCCGTCACAAAGGTCACTATTACCAAATGGATCAGGGACTGTATTAGTCAGGCTTATTCCTCTTCTAATAAAGAGCTTACATCCTCTGTCAAAGCTCACTCTACAAGAGCTATGGCTACTTCAATAGCATTCCATTCTAAGCTTGCCATTAGCGACATTTGTGCTGCGGCTACATGGTCTTCTCCGCACACCTTCATTTCCCACTACAAATTGGATGTGGCATCTCGGGGGCGAGCTTCATTTGGTTCCACAGTTCTCAGGAGTGTTTTCCAGTGAGCCACCCAGGAATCAGATGCTAGGGACGCTGTCCCATCAGTACAGAATGTAGGCGAGATAGGATCACATAACATCTTTTAGTTATGTACTTACCATAACTTTAGATGTTTGGGATCCATCTCGCCTACATTCCTAATAACCCACCCTCCTTCCCCCTGCCTTGGAGATCAGAAGAGACCGGACGGTCCGAGTACTATTGTTTCATCTTGAAACATCTGGCAATGTTATATAAACAGTTATGTGTGTGTGCATGAGTGCGGACAAACAAGATCTGGGGAAGTAGTGGTGGTGCATCCTGGGATATAGAATAGCTCAGCCAATAAGAGACTTCGCTCTATAGCATAGCGTGCCGAGTCGGAGCCGAGGATCGGCTCCGAACCCATCAGTACAGAATGTAGGCGAGATGAATCCCAAACATCTAAAGTTATGGTAAGTACATAACTAAAAGTTCCTGTTATTGCCTTTTGCAGACTCCAAGACATTCAAATTTTTCCTTATTTAGACAGCTTGATTCAGACTCCCTCTCCCATTTGCCTGTTAAAAGCTGTGGAGCTCACTATTAACTTCCAAAAAGTCTGCCCTGACTTCTCCGTATCATGTATATCTGGGCTGTAGGATCCAGACAGTGCCAATGTTGGCCTCTCTTCCAGCTCCAAAGGCTTTGACCTTGTCAGCTTTCTTTCAGTAGATGTAAAATGGTACGGAAATATGGGAGACTGAAACCACAGTGAACTAAATCATGAGCTAAGAAACTTAATTAATTATAAGCAAAGAAACCGCAGCAAACTTTATTATAATTAATAATTTGTTAGCTCATGATTTAGTTCGCTGCGGTTTCTGTCTCGCACATTTCCGTAATGTTTTACATCTTCTGGAGTTTGTCGCTAGTTTGGTTCTTGTAGTTTACTTTTTTTTTCAGTCTTTTCCTCCTGTGCCTGCCATTCCAGCCAGAGAGTTTCTAAAGGCCAATAGGATTCATGGCTTCTTCTATTCCAATGATCCCTCTTGCCATTTCTGCATATGCGGAAGCTTCAGTGGTGCCTCAAGTCAGTTTAGCTTCAGCATTGCCACCCTCTGGATATCCGTATGTCTCTCCTTCCTTGTCTCAACTGGGAATTCAAGTGGTGGATTCAGCAGCTTATCCTGAACCCAGGCCTTATCCCCTTGCAGGCTCTGGTTCCTTAAGAACTGTTTACTGACTCCTCAGACATGCGTTGGGGAGCTTCCTGCGGTCATCTGAAAGTTCAAGGGCTCTGCCTTCCCCTTACACATCAGATCATATCAACATCAAAGAGATGACAGCTCTTGATACTGGCTTTTTGGGCTTTTTACCCCATGTTCTCTCTAGGCCCCCTGAAGGTTTACACACACAATACCACAGTAATGTGGTATGTCAGCAAGCAGGTATGTCAGCAAGCAGGTGGGGTTTAAAGTCTTATCTTCTTTGCAGGTTGGATCTTCAGGCCTGGGATCTGGCTGTCAGTTATCAGCTAACTTTTCAGGCAGTGTATATTCCTTCAGAGGACAATCTAGTGTCAGACTTCTTGAGTAGGTCCAAAGCACAGGGTCAACAATGGATGCTTTACAGAGATGTGATGTTCATCTTGTTTCACTGTTGCAGTCATTACACTTGGGTTATCCTGCTGGCAGGCTACCCGCAGTCGGCCTGAATTCCAAAGTCTTGGTCCGGCGTCGGTTGCTGTCGCCTCTTCCCTGACGTCAGTGCGCCAGGGGTATAAAAGATGCAGCCGATGCCATTTTCTTCAGTCTTTCTTGCCGTGCGGTGCCCGAAGCAAAAGCAGTTCGCAAGTGGTCAGAAAAAGTTAACAATTGTATTTCTTGTGGGAAGCAAATACCTCATAAGGATTTTCACTCTTACTGTATTCCTTGCCTAGGCCCTGACCACGACGTTGCTTGTCAGTTTTGTGCTAGCGTCGACTATTAAGCGTCGGTACAATTTTGCCTTTCATTACTTTGGCCGAAGATTCAATTATACAATGCTGGCGGAACAGCCGATGACCGGAGTTTATAAAAAACGCAAGGATAAAGACAAGGACAGGCATCTGAGGTCCAAAACCGACGATGAGGCTTCCACTAAGCTAGTCATTTTTTCGCCGTTTCTCAGTGAGGCGCTTTCGCAGCCCCTGACACCCGCTACCTCAGAGCCACAGACCGCTTCCGACTCCCACGTGGAGCTGACTGGGCCTCTGGAAACTCAAGGTATTGGATCCTCGGAAACTATTCCCTCAGATGAGTCAGGAGCTGCTGTGCAGGCATCGGCTTCTGAGGGTGTTTTCAGACCTACACAGTTATATGTAAAGCCATCTTCAGCTTCAAAGCCAAAGACTAAAGCAGTTCTAAAGACAAAGAAAAAAGTACAGCATTCTCCAGGACAGACTTCCATGCCTAAAAAACAGATGCTTAAAATGGCCGAAGACCTTATTACTTTGATCAGGGGTTTCCATCCCCCCCCCGATAAGAAGCCTAGGCAAGAGACAGAATATGAATCTTCAGATCAGGTTTCCCTTTCCTCTGATTCCTCCTCTGATCAGGAATACTCCATTCCTCCCTATGAGGTTCTGATGCTGAAGAATCTATTCATTCAGTTTCTCCTCCTGAAGAGTACTCGTTTGGGGAAACCCTGCATACTATGTGGAAGCACTTTCATTGGGAGAGCCAGGATTATTCAGAATCTAAGAAAAGGCTCAGAGATTTTCTTTTACTTCCTCAGCACAAGCCCCTTGCTATTCCCCCTGTTCTGGACATTGTAGATGATGCTTTTTCAGAGTCCGGCCTGTCTCCAGACTCCATACCCCTTGGTCCTGTTAAGCCAGACAGATACTACAGGGTTCCAGATTCCCATAAATTTCTATACAAAAACCCTGCTGCTGACCCAGAAACCATTTCTCAGGGTCCTAAGGGAGTCAAGGCTTCCACTGCTAAAAACCCTGTTCCCTCTGATAGAGATTCAAGGGCACTGGATAGATGGGGGGGTGGTTTACATTTCTGCTACTTTGGCTGTAAGGGCTTTAAATTGTCAATTTCATATGCTTAAATATCAGCAATACTTAATGTCACTATTAAGACAGAAGATGTTGACTAACTCTGAATGTCCAGAAAACAAGGAAATGCAGGATTTATTGCATGCAGCTGAACAAGTGGGAAAACATACTTTGCAATGTGGTTTTGATTCTTTGGAGGCCTCTTGTAGGGCCGCTGTAACGGGTTCTGTGATTAGGAGGCATGCTTGGTTAAAGGAACAGAATCTGCCTGATCATGTTAAAGCAAAATTATTAGATGCTCCATTACAGCATGATACTTTGTTTGGTGTTAAGGCAGAAGAGGTGTTGAAGAAAATGGAGGATAAAGCGAAATCTATGCAGACAGTTAAGGATTTCTTACAGGTACAGCCACCCAGATTTAGCAGGAACTGGCCTTCAAAAAATTGGTCCTTTCCAGTGTCAGGCCGCAAAGAGGCAGATACAGACATCCTAGAGGCAGATCCCAGCCCCAAGGCTCATACAGGCCTAAACAATGGGGTGCTTCTACCTCCAAAGGAGGAGAAGACAAATCGCAGCCTTATAGGAAACAGTCCCAATGACTTTCCTCTACCAGTACCAAGCACTTATCTTTTGGAGGCTCCCTTAGGGGGAAAACTAGCACTTTTTTCACAAAATTGGCACATGATCACCCAGGGCAAATGGGTCTTGAATATAGTGTCTCAGGGTTACAGGTTCCACTTTCACACCCTGCCAAAGGCAAAAGGCATGTCAGACCTACCACACAATCAATGGGCAGAGGCACAAAAACAAGTTTCATCCCTCATGGATATGAGGGCCATTCAGCGAGTACCACTACAGGAGCAGGGAGAAGGATTTTACTCATGACTTTTCTTGGTACCCAGAAAGGACAAAGCCTGGAGACCAATACCTGACCGGTCTTTTCTAAACACTTTTCTGGACGTTCCAAAATTAAAAATGTTGACTCTGCAGCAGCTTCTGCCCATGCTGGGCAAGAAGGCTTGGCTCGTAACCTTGGACATAAAAGAGGCATACCTGCATGCCCCAATCAGACAGTCTTGCAGAAGATACCTCGGATTCATAGCTGGCTCAATGCACTACCAATTCTCTGCACTGCCCTTTGGCTTATCTACTGCACCCAGGGTCTTCACAAAATGCCTGGCACCAGTAATTGCTTTTTGCAGACAGAGGAATTCAAATATATCCCTACTTGGACGACTGTCTTATTCATGCAGAGAACAAGGACATTCTACTAAAGCATCTGGCGTTTGTAAAAAGATTGCTAATTTGCTTAGGGTATACAGTAAACTAAAAAAAATCAAAACTAGTACCCTCTCAAGAGATAATATTCCTGGGTGCAAACACAACTGCCCAGATGGCTTATCTCACGCCAGACAAACAAAGACAACTGACTTCTTATTTCGAAATGTTGGCAGCAAAAACCCAGTTATCTGCAAGAAAAATTCTGCAGGCTTTGGGCTTCATGGCATCCTGCATTCTGTTAATTCCATATGCAGTCTTGCATATGAGGAAACTACAATGGTATCTCAAAAGTGTTTGGACTCAACATTGCCGCAGCCTGGAAAAACTAATTACCCTCATTCCCTGCCTGCAACAGGAGTTTCGATGGTGGGCACAGGCCTGTCACCACAACAAAGGACAGCCTTTTACTTTACCCATTGCCAGGCAGACAATAACAACAGATGCATCAGATTATGCCTGGGGGGCCCACATGGCAGGAAAATGTATTCAGGGCACATGGCCCACAAGCCAAATGCATCTTCATATCAATCTAAAAGAAATGCTGGCTGTCCAGAATGCCCCGACAGCTCTCAAGGATCTGCTTCATCCAGGACAACTCCTGATAAAGACGGACAATACTACAGTCATGAAGTACATAAACAAGCAGGGAGGCACGCATTCCTACCCCCTCTGCAGACAAGCCATGATTTTGTGGAACACAGCATTGACTTATCAAGTGCACCTGCAAGCACAATTCCTGCCAGGAAAGATAATACTCTGGCAGACGAACTAAGCAGAAACCTCATGGATCCTCACGAGTGGAAACTAGATCCACAAATCTTCAGCATAATAACAAGGAAATGGGGATGCCCAGACATAGATCTATTTGCCTCCCCTCACAACTGCTAACTACAGAGATTTTGTACAAGGACTTACCACAAGCTAGCATGGAAAGTGGATGCTCTATCATTCAGCTGGAAAAACCTTACAGTATATGCCTTTCCTCCACTACCTCTCCTCCCCAAGGTACTCCTAAAGGTCAGACAAGAGAAGCCAAAAATGATCCTGATTGCCCCAGATCGGCCACGCCAGCACTGGTACCCAATCCTAAAGAGCTTGTCTCAAGGCCCAGCCTGGACATTACCTCAAATTCCTCATTTACTGATCCAACAAAACAATCAGATACTGCACAGCCAACTCAATACCCTAAATCTGGCTGCATGGCGGATAATGTAACCATTCAGAACACACCTCTCTCCAAAGCAGTTATGGATGTTATACTGGAGGCCAGGAGGCCCAGCACCAGAAAATCATATGCCGAAAAGTGGAAGAGATTCTGTGCTTGGAACCAGGCACAAGGAATTGACATGCTTGTACCTAATATTCCTCAGATTTTACAATACCTAACTGTGATGCTGGACAAAGGCCTATCCTTTTCATCGATTAAGATCCATGCCTCTGCCATTTCAGCTCATTACAATACGGACCCACCTATTTTTTCACATCCACTACTAAGGCAGTACCTCAGAGGGGCCAAAAAACGTAAGACCCCCAAGAAGAGCACCAATACCTGCATGGGACCTCATCTTTGTCTTGGAAAAACTCACGCTGCCTCCTTTTGAGCCAGCCAATACAGCTGAAATAAAATTCTTAACATGGAAAACAGCTCTGCTCTTAGCAATAACTTCAGCAAGAGGAGTCTCAGAGTTACAGGCACTAATGGCGGTTGAACCTTTCATAATTTTCCATCCGGACAGAGTTACTCTGAGGACAAGCCCAACATTTATGCCTAAGGTAGTGTCTAGCGTGGCTCTTAAACAATTCATTTGCCTGCCTTTTATCCAAACCCACAGAATAAAGGGGAGAGACTTCTACATTCTTTGGACATAGACAGCTACGCTTCTACTTGGACAAAACTAAAGTTTTCCGAAAGTCTGAGCAACTCTTAGTGGCATATGCCTGAGGAATATCAAGGAAAAGATATCTCCAAGCAGACTATTTCAAAATGGATAGCCAACTGCATTCGCTTCTGCTATTATCAACAAGGCAAATCAGTGCCTAAGGGCATCAGGCCACACTCAACTAGAGCAGTAGTTACTTCAGCAGCCTTCCTCAGAGGAGTACCAACCAAGAACATTTTGGAGGCTGCAACTTGGACTTCAGTGTACACTTTTACAAAGCACTACCACTTATCTCTTTACTCTAAATCCAGAGCAGGCTTCACCACTGCAGTTCTGCAGGGCCTCATAGCCTCTCCTAATTCTATTTAGGCCCAGCCACCCAACCTCAGCTTTGGGATTCAACCCAAGTGTAATGACTGCAACAGTGAAACACGATGAACATAGTACAGTTGTGTACCTACCATAAATGTAGATCTTAGTGTATTCACTGTTGCAGTCCAGGTTACCCTCCCACCATCCCCCTTTCTTTGCTGGGACTTATCTGTACTTCTCTATTCTATACAACCTATGTGGTGTATTTGCTTGTAGATGAAGATTGTTTTATTTTAGTGCATGCTCTTTTATTGGTATAATTTCTTAGCCTACCCTTCGGGGGGCACCTGACATCTCGGGCAAGACAAACTGAAGAAAATGGCGTCGGCCGCATCTTTTATACCTCTGGCGCACTGACGTCAGTGAAGAGGCAACAGCAACCGACGCTGGACCAAGACTTTGGAATTTAGGCCAACTGTGGGTAGCATGCCAGCAGGATAACCCAAGTGTAATGACTGCAACAGTGAATACACTTTAAGATCTACATTTATGGTAGGCACACAACTGTACTTTTCTGAACATAGTCCATCTGTGGAGTATTCCGCAGGTAGATCTTTTTGCTTCTCCTCTGAACAGGCAGCTCCCTCTCTTCTGTTCCAGATTGTTATGCCACCTGGAGTGGAAGACAGATCCCCTCCCTTTTCTTTGGAAAGGGGTTTTTCTCTTTGCCTTTCCTCCCCTTTCTCCTCTTTCACGGGCCCTGCAGAAGCTTCAGCTGGACTCCCCAAAAATCTTGCTAGTGACTCCCTTTTAGCCAAGATAGCACTAGTTTCCCCTTTTAATGCATCTGGCTGGGAGCAATCACCACAAGTTACTTCACTGGCTTGACCTCCTGTCACAGGACAAGGGCTCACTCATCCATCCTCAGTTCTTCAACTGACAGTGTGGGTGATAGGTTTTGATCCCTTTGAGGCACCTTTTTTCTCAAGATGTGTTCAGAGTTTTACAGGAGGCAGGAATTTCTGTAAGCAGAAAGTCTTGTGTGCTCAAATGGAAAATATTTTCCATCTGGTGCTATTGTGATAACTAGGATCCTTTTTCAGTGGGGGTCCTTCTCCTGTTTGTGTGAGTTGCTCCAGACTGGCTTGGTTCATAGGTGTACTAGGCTATTGACCACAAGGGCCTTTTTAAGCCTAGCCATTCATCCCAAATCTCTGACAAGTTCTGCTACCCTTGATAAGTGTAAGCATGGGCCTGGGAGATGAACCATTTACAGGTTACCTATGTCCATTAGAGACATAGGTGCCAAACCAGGGATGAATTTCTGGTTTCCCATCGAATTGTTCAAGTTGCACTTGAATTGGGTTAGGGAGGAACTCTGCTTAACATGGATGGGGAACCTGTTTCATAAATGGGGCAGTCTCTGCGATACATACTTATCTCTCCAGCAGGTCCTATTTATATGACGGGCAAGGCTTAAGTCTTTAGAATGGGTAATTATGGTGCTGTTTGTTTTGTGGATATGCAGGAGGTCCATCAGAGTGGGGTCTGACAATGCCCCATATGCCAGGCATAGATCTCCCCTCAAAAGCCTGTAGAAAACAGAATACAAGGATATAGGGCCTTGAGACATCTGCATAGGACATATTACTTAAGCCCTGTTATTCTTTTAGTGAGGAGCCTCTGTGGACATTCCACTTGCTGGAAATGCCTGGTTAGGTACATACCAAAGGAGGCATTGTACTCAATGGTAGGTCTGATGAATGCCGAATGCAGTGGAACAATAATTTCCTTGGACATAGATACCGTACTTTTGTTTATAAGTTGTGCAATATAGAATGATTTCCTCACCACTGTAGACAAATGATGATCAAAGGCTAGATTACTATCTGTGTGTGTCCCTAAGTCCCTGAATACTGAGTCAGCTCTAAGGAGTGTGTTTTCAGTATGATAGTCAACAGTTGAAGTATTCCTTACATCTTGGGATTCCCTGCCTTGGGTAGCCCAACAACCAGCCAGTATGCAAATTTATTGCTATTTCTTCCTTTCTGCGTTTGAATCCTCCTTTGGCTTCTCATATTTTAAAGTCAGTTTTGTAAAGGACAGCTATGAGAAAACAATTAAAAAATATGTATTTTTTTTTTAACTTTGGTTCATTGCAAATTTGTATGTACCCAGATAGAAGTAGTCACTACTAATTTTATTTTGTTCGTAACCCTGACTGGCCTCCTGGGGGCAGCCATCCTGATGAGAATTTCTTTTCTTTTAAAGAAAAATACACAAGAGTCCACTGGTTCTGAGAATACAGTGCCTATACATGGACTGCAACATGACAGTTCCACTTCACTTAGAATGGAAGCGCAGAGAAGAGCAGCTAATTTTGAGAGCCTCAGTAAAAGTATCATTTACTATGACACAGTGCCTCTTACATGTTTCCTGCTGCTGTGTTACACATTATGTGAAAAAAGCTTCCAGAACTGCCAGCTAATTGCTGAGATAACAGAATTTTTTAAACATTCAAATTTGATCCGTTTCAGTTCCTTCTCAAGTTACTTCTCCCATATTCCAACCCTCAGCTAGCAAGAGTATCACATGTCCTGCCCTGCCAGGTTCAGATATTTTGAATGGCAATACACATCAAACAGATTCACTTGCGGTCAGCCTGGTTTGCCAGTAAAAGTGTTCCCTCATCTGTCTCCTTATTTCTGTCATCTGAATAGAATTTTACAGTAACTCATGGTACAAAAATGCTTTTAGCAATCTTTAATATAAAGGTGTCTTAAGTATTTCTTTAAAGATTACTGTAGCATACACAGATTACAGTTAATCTTGGCCACTGACTGATTTAGCTATGACTGCAACTTCATACGCTAATCATAAAGAATATTCCTATTTGCCTTACACAGAACTGCAGTCTTCTGCCTTGTTATCCCTTAGGCATGCCACGGTACTACTGCTTTTGTGTGCTTATATTCATTGGTGTTATGCTGTTTTTGATGCAACTTCATATATTGTTTACTTCATGCTATGCAATGTGTAGATCAGAGTGTGCGCATGTACTTTTAAAAAGCATTTCCAGATGTAAACACGTGCATGCAGCAGTGCCATTTTGAGAGAACAGCCAGAGTGTTAACATGTATGAGTGTGGTGTTAAGTTTAAGTTACAAAGCTTCATTCCTGATGTGTTTGTGTGTCATAAAGCTGATTGAACTGAACCCATGAATGTTCGTCTGTTTTATCCTGACCAGACTAGCAACATGGTGTCAAAACCGGGATTAAAAGAACAATTTCTTCAAATCATGAGGTGCAGAGTTGAAGGCAGATTGAGCTGGTTGAAACAGAGCTCAGACAAACAAAAAAGAGCTAGAAACAAGCTAAAGGTAAAGAAAACTGCACAAATGATTTATTTGGCAAAGAAAATGAAACTGCATTTATAAGGCACAAAACGTATTAGTAATCAAACGAGTAGCACAAATTGTATTCTAAATCAAACAAAAGGCACAAACCATGTTATTAATTAAACAAAATGTTCAAAAACCATGATATTTGATAAAACTAGCAGAGAGATTCATGCGGGTCTTAGAATTACCTTTGGTTTGCGTAACGAGCATGTTTAAAGTAAAATGGGCACAAGAAAAATATAATGAGCATGATAAGAGATTAAATGGGAGTAATGAGTATGATAAAAGGGCAAAATAAGCTTAAAGAGCAAGGCGACTGCATGTTTTTTAGTAAAAGACCGTGTTTGGGCAGAAAACTACTATTTCACATTGACCGAAGCCATTCAAAGCATAACTAGAGTTGTTCAAAGTATCTCAAGTGTGTGCAAAGTGTTTGCAGTGTGCGTGCATTATTACAGTGCAATTATTCCAAATAATCTGCTGTGTGCAAATACAGTTATATTGCAAATTGTAGTCAAAGTACAGCCATTTAAAAAGTTTCTTGTGCTAAGTACATTTATTTGCAGAGTGCTGCCATTTCAAGGAGTTTCTTGTACTATGCAGTTATTTCGCAAGGTACAGCCATTTTGAAAGGTTCTTGTGCTATGTACAGTTTATTTGCAAAGTGCATTCATCTCATTGTTTCTTATTCTGGGCTTTTTCTGCTGTGTACAGTTTATTCACAAAGTACAGTCATTTTAAAGCATTTCTTACACTGATAAGGAGTTGTTTCACAAAGTACAGTGATTTCAAAGTGTTCTTGTGCTATGGAGATTTATTTGGCAAAGTGCAGGTATTTCAAAGAGTTTGTTGTGCTATTGGGCATAATTACAAGTACTGGCATAAAGTTCTGGCATGTATATTTGTGTGTGTTCATACATAATTTCAAGCACCTTCACTACGGTATGTTCATATGATAGAGGCATTTCACAGACCAGGTCCACTTGTGTTTGATCATACTATAGCAGAGAATTGAAGAGTATTTGAGCAGGAATACAATATTTTCATACAAGCAGCTTTTTCTGACAAAAATGCATGTACAAGGGCATTCATTTTGCTTAACTTAGCTGGGTCAGAGGCTGTTGAAAGAGAGCGTTAATTTGTGTATGCACCAGAAGTATATGCAGGAGAGGGGGGAAATCATCATATTGTGGTATCAGCTAAATCAAGGGAGGACCCCGTGTGCTTAAAACACAAATTTAAAGAAATGTGCAACCCCCAGACAAATGTTACATTAGAGAGGCACTTATTTTATATAAGACACCAAAAGCCAGGTGAAATTTTTGCAGCTTATATCACTGACTTGAGAAACAAAGCTAAAACGTCCAGATTTGGTGACTTGAAAGATGAGTTAGTAAATGACAGGCTTGTGTGTGGTGTTAGCTCCAACCCCTGTGGGTGTGGCAGGGAAAGCCCATAACTTTCTAGCAAGTTCCAAGACTAGCTCAGTAAACAGGACATGCTCAGTGCAGTATAAGGGTGAATTGGCAAAACCCAAGTCAATTCTTATAGTTAAATGTCATAATTGTGGAGCCAATCATGAGTCTAAAAGAGAGAAGTGCTTAGCATTTGGTCAGCAGTGCAGCAAGTGTAAAAATGGAACTATTTTCAAAAGTTTTGTAAATGAAGCAAGCCTCATTCTGTAATTAAGAAAGGTCACTCAAAAAAAAAAAAAAACAGGTTGATCATATAGAGAGCTGTAACCCTACTTTCTATGTAGATGGTTTATCAGTGGTTGGTGAAAAGGTTAATGCGATTTGTTGGCAAAGATTTAAGTATTTTGTACTGTCCTGATCAATGGTAAACCCACAGAGCTCAAGGTAGACACTGATTCAAAGTGTAATGTAATGTCAGCAAAAACATTTGCTAAAGTGAGGTCTGGTGAGCAACTTAATTTTACCAGTTGTGAGAAGCTTGTTGTTTATGGAAGTGATGAGATTCAAAGCAAATGCTCAGTAGTGCTTTATACTATTCAGCTGGGAACAATTACAGCTTGCAATTTTATGTAGTCCAAAAACCTGTGCAGTCATTATTAGGTCTCAGACAGTTTGAGAATGAAACTGCTTTCTTTTACCCAAGAAGTCTACCATGTAAGCACACGTCCCAGTTCCAGCTTCAGTGATACTGTTTTCTCAGAGTATGCTGATGTGTTTGACAACAAGTTAAGCAAACTTTCAGTTGTGTACTTCATGAAAGTAGACCCAGAAGTCAGACTAGCAAGAAGAGTTCCAATAGCTATGCAGGTCAAAGTGAAGGTCCAGTTAGACAACATGGTGCAGCATGGTGTGATTTTTCCAGTCACAGAACTGAGTGGATGTCTTCCATGGTAGCTTGCTCATAAGAAAAATTCAGATGAAATCAGAATATGCATTGACCCAAGAAACTTGAACAAAGCATTAAAAAGACCTCATCATCCTATGTATACAGTAGAAGAGATTTTTGTCCTCATGCCAAATGTACTGTTTTTTTCTGTCTTAGATGCAGAGTTCATTTTTGGCAAGTAATGCTTGATTGCAAATCTTCAGTACTGACTACATTCAGTACCCCATTTGGTAGATGCAGATTCCTCGGGATGCCTTTTGGAATAAATTCTGCCAGTGAAGTCTTTCAGTGTGTAATGGAGCAAATTTTTTCAGGCTATCCCTGTGCAATAATAGGTGATGATTTACTGGTTGGAGCTAATGGTGAAGCAGAGCATGACAGAAACCTCAGAAAAGTTCTGGACAGAGCACATAAAGTGAATTTAAAGCTCAATCCTTTGAAGTGCAAATTAAGACTACCAGAAGTTACTTATGTAGGTCATTTATTTACCAATACAGGCTTACAACCAGATCCTTCTAAACAAGCAGCCATTCCTGAGATGCCAGCTGTAGACAACGTCCAAGCCTTACAGTGTTTTCTTGGTATGGTTAACGATTTGGGAAAATTTATCCCTGATTTTAGTGAGTTTTCAATGCCTTTAAAAGAGCTGACACGCAAAAATGTTGCATGATCATGGTTAGAACACCACCAAGACAGCATTTGATAACCTCAAACAGCAAATTGCTAACCTGTCTACATTAAGATACTATGATGTCCACAAACCAGTAGTTCTTTCCTGCGATGCTTCAAAGTTCAGTCTTGGTGCAGTTATTCTTCAAAAGGGCAGACCTGTTGCCTGCTCATCTAGAACTCTTACCCAAACTGAGATGCAGTATGCTCAAATTGAGAAGGAACTTTTGGCAATTGTGTTCGCTTGTTCGAAGTTCCTTGATTACATTTATGGCCGGGCTATCCAGATAGAAACTGACCAACCTCTGGTCACTATTTTAAAGAAGCCTATGCATACCGCTCCAGCAAGACTACAAAGAATGATGCTCAAATTGCAAAAATATAATTTCAAAATGGTCTGTACAAAAGGTAAACTTTTTTATCTGGCTGATACCTTATCCAGATCGCCCAGAAATACCACAGAACAGCTTGATGCAGAGACTTTTAACTTTGAAGTCATGGAAGTGCATAATATTTCTATCACAAGACTTGAAGAGCTGAGAGATCATAGAAAGACTGATCCAATTTTGCAAAAGCTCAACCACTTCATCAATGTAGGATGACCATCAAAGCAATCCTGTGTACTGCCAGAAGTACAACCTTATTTCCATACAGAGTTGAGATGCTGATGGAAGATGGTATCATTTTCAAAGGTCCAGAAGTTATTGTTCCTATTTGCTTACAGCATGAATACATTCAGAATTTTCTTCCTGGCCACCCAGATTCCGATTCTACCAAAAGAAGGGAGAGAGGGCTAGTATTTTGGCCTTCTCTAGTGAAAGACATTGATAAAGTGCTTTCTTCTTGTTTAGTGTGCAACAGTACTAAACTGCATTTGCAAAAAGAGACACCAGCTAAGCCAAATTCCTGAACTACCGTTGTGAACAGTAGCCTATTCGAGTGGAACAGTCAACATTACTTAGAGCTGGTAGACTCTTATTCAAAATGGTTTGAGATCGATTTGCTACCTAACTTAGCGTCTAGTGCTGTTAGTACTAAGATGAAACGTCATTTCTCAGTTCATGGTAGTCCACACACGTTATTTTTGACAATGGTTCTCATTTTACCAGTCAGTTATTTCAGAGATTTGCTAAAGAGTGGGACTTTATCCATGTTACTAGCAGTCCTGAATATCCACAGTCAAACGGCATTGCTGAACGTGCAGTACAGAGTGCAAAGCAATTACTAGAGCGATCAAAGAGTGACAATAGTGATATCTTCTTGAATTTACTTAGACAATCCCAGTGTTTAAAATCCGGGTCTGAGTTTAAGCTGACCAGTATTTACACCCACTTTAATGATTTCACATACATTCCCATTCACAGTGTCATTTTACTTTGAACAGCCTGGGATTTTACAGTTCCAATTTTGTTTTGGTCCCCAGTGTGAACACATCCTTGGGTTTGCATTCCTCTCAGATTCCTTTATACCGAAGCATTTACTACTTTCTACCCTGTCAGTTTCTGCAAAAATAATTAAATATTGAGATATTTTGATTACCCAATTTTATGTTCACTGGTGGATGTTCTCATATCTTCTTTTTAGCCAATGTTGTTTAAAAACATTAACACACTTTTTTCCTGTCTGCTTGTGATCCTGTTCAGTATACTATAAAAAAGGCAGCTTGTATAAAGCTAAACAAAACTGACGACTTTATGAAGACCAATACTGAGTGGCTTGTCTTCCATTTCATTTACGAACTCCTGCCTCCTAAATGCAAAACTAAAGGGCTCCCCATTTGTTCTAGTAAACTGGGTCTACTGTTTTGCATAGCACAAAATGTTTATTTTAATGTTGATCACTGAAAACATGAGCAGATGTATAGCCAAAAGGCTGTAAAAGTTTAGTTTGTGTCACTGCAAATCAGCCAGTAGCTGTGACCACAACAGATAAAGTAAGGCTTGTTTACTGTTCCCAAAGCCATTTTGCAATAACAGCTCTTGCCGATGAAACAGCAGCAACAAGGACTTAAGGAGGGTCTGAATCATTGTTATGAGCACGTTAATGCTCTACACCTGTTTGCATTCAGCACATTTTAGCTCTCAAGTTATTGGCTCAAGAGTTCTGGGCAAAGAAAAATAAGATTGATTTGAAATCGGCACTTTTTTGTTTGTTTTTACTTTACTGCAATCTGCTTTACAAAGTTAAAACAAGTTTTTCATCTATATGTATTTTCTGAATAATTTGAAGTATAAAACTGCAACAGTGATTTTCTAGCAAATATAAAAAATGATGAGGACTGGACAATAGTCAAGGATATACTAAAAAAACATTTAATTTCAGAATAAAGGGAAACAGTGTGTGATGAAAACATCTGCAATGAGATGCTAGATTAAAGTAATTGTTGTTTCTTTTAATTGTCCTTCTACGTTTGCAATACACAAGCTTTTTGTATTTGTGTATTTTATTACAATTGTTGGTGAATTTTTAGGTAAAAAGTCTTTAAAAGTTCAAATGGTACCATTTCAGTGCAATGATCAGCTTTGCACACAGCAGCTTGCAGCTTCTGTCTTGTTTATGGTTTCCATAACGACGGTTACTGGCAAAACGGCAACAAGGAATCCCAAGTGTATTTTGCCTTATAAAAAACAAGTCTGGAGCATTACCAACATCAAGCTAATGTTTCTGCCTTTTTTATTATTATTGTTAATGGCTTTTGACCTAACAAATAAAAGGTCTAGTAACAGGAAAATACAAGAACACTTCAATAGATTAAAAAGTTGCATGATGAAAAAGCAGGAGAATACTTTAGTAAAACAATCATTGAGCACTTTCAAATCACTCTGATGACATGTGTAATGAAATGTAAGATGTCATGAAAGCACTCTCACTATTTGTTTTAGTAAAATGTTCTCCTGATTTTGGATTATACATGTCTTTTTAATGTAAGGTATTTTTATCACAACTGTAGATATATCTATAGTTAATAAGGTTCATGACTATTATTGATGCCATTTTCCAGCACTTCAGATGTTGTAGCATATTCCTCTATGGAAGCAAAGTTGGTTGCCGAATGCATTTGTATGATAACAGTGGCAGACTACTCAAATGGATATGTAGAACACCACTTATTTCTATCTTCTGGGGTGTAATTGCACAGTGTTGCTTGTTTGGTATACCTCTCAACCTGTTAGCACAAGAAATCTGGACAAAGCCTAAAATAATGGGTGGACAACTGCCCCAAAGTAGGGGCAAGTTTTGAATTTTTCTCTTATAAAGTTAGAAGGTTGCTACAATAACAGGGCTTGCGTAAGCATGCATTTTCTAAAGGATAAGAAGATGAAACTCAAATGTATGTATGTCATTATTTAGTTACTTCAATCCTCTGTGATTTGCCAGAAAAACACATTTTTGTAAGGAGCAGACTAAAAATTGGAGGCAAAAATCTTGACAGTCTATGAAAATCTGGACAGTTGAGAGGTTTGTGTTTGATAATGTATTCTTTTGTCATGGGCTAGGAACAAGATGCAGTGAATGTACATTAACCTTGCCAGTAACTTATTGCGTTTGCACTTAACAGTAGCCACCTTTTCATTTTTTTAATGGAAACAAGAGTAGGCAGGACAAACCATATGCCCAACCAGTGCAAAGCACACTACTACACCTTTTTTCCAAATAAAAGCTCACTCTTGCAGAGTTTGGGTTGTTTCTGTTTTTTTCATCTAATATCAAGATATTTCAGGCGAAGATTGTTTTTATACAACCATTAGGGAAAACTTTGGAACAATATTTGTTCCTAAATTATCAAGCCATTTGCTATTTGAGTCCCCTGCCAGGATGCAGTTGCCTAAATAAGGGTTGTCTGTACTAAAAGAGGGAACGATGTTAACCCATGTTTATAGCTTGTGTTAAATTTAGCCATTTTTGCCATATGCCAGAAATATGAAGCAATATTAATTTTAATGTGTTTTTGTTAATGCTCAAGTTTTAGTTATGAAATGGTACTTTTATAACTACTAAAATTCACAAGAAGTATCATGCAGTCTGTTCTGCAGTAGAACAAGTTACATAAACTGGTGTACTGCAGTTCTGTGTCTACTAACAGTGAGTCTGCAGTTCCTCTTCTTGTCTGCTACTTTGTATATCAGTATATTCCTGACACTTCACTGGGAATATTTATATAATGTGTCTCTTTAAATAGCTGTGTAGCCCTAAATATAAACTCTTGCTTATAAGTACAGTCATGTCAAGTCAGGAAAAAAAATATCTTGTATGCCTGTATGGGTTTGGGGGGAGAGGTTGTGTGTGTGTGTGTGTGTGTGTGTGTGTGAGGTCTGCTAGAGATGCTCACATGTCAGTAGCTCACGATACACTTGCTCAAAAAAAAGTTTGTTTTCTAACCCCCCCCATTAGCTCAGTCCCCTCTTCCTACATAGCCCTCCTCCCAACACCATATCCTACATAGCTCTGCCAAAACCTAAACTCTAAACTTAAATTACGCAATTCCTAACCTGACTCCTTGCTCCCTTACCCTAAACCTCCTCTGCACACTCCCAAATCCTAAAGTCTACGATCACTCTCTAAATTTGTAAGTCCAACCCCCTACAAAATCTAAAGTCCCCAATTGTTCCCTAAACTTAAAAGTCCAACCCTCTAGCTAAACGTAATTCTCCAATCACTCCCCAAGTCTAAAACTCCCTTCATGCTCCCTAACCCTAAAACTCTCTTCCCATTTCCTAATCCTAAACCTCATCCCCTGCTCTCTAATCCTAAAACCTCCTTCTCTCTCTCCTGTATCTCCACAGGTGCTTGCCCAAACTCATACTCGAGTTTGTGCTTGAACAGCACACTAGCTGAGTTGCAAGACACTCAAGTCCTTAGCTTCAAGACAGTGGTTTTCAAATGTTTGGGACTTGAGCACCTATAACACCCATGTGTGTGTGTGGGTCTGTGTGTGTGTGTGTACGTACGTTCATTCAAAAACAGTTTTGTAATCAAAAATGTTTACACAAGGCAAACTGTATCCATTGTTCACTACAGTGTAAAATACTAAGAAGCAATCCTAAACTTTTTGAAACAATCCCATGAATTAGGAATAGTCCTGTCTTATCCACCTGTGCATATCACAGGGAACTAAATTATAGTGATGCAAGTTTTGATTTATGTAGTCTTCTAACTTCATCAATTGTTTTATTCCATTACATTATGAATTGGGCCACTACTGATAAATCAACTTTTTGTGGAAAGCCCTTAATGTTGAAACATGCATCTTAGTTGAATGAAAATTTCATCTCATTTCTTTGATTTCATTCTCATCTGCTGTTTGCTATGGATATTATATAGAAGTATTTGCATGTCTGACAAGAATGGTATTGAAACTGGTATTGGGAAACTAACTCAGAACACTTAGCTTGCGAAGTAAAATACAACATGTTATGGTGAAACAGATTTAGCTGCTGCTTCAAATATTCTGTTTTTCAAACAGATGTTGACAAATTCATGTAAGGTCTCCTAGGAAAACCTGAGTTTGAGATACCCATACACTGAACTATAAGGTTGGGAAATCACACCTCATGTTAAAATTGGTGCTAGTAACCTCTTTGACTGAATGGTTCAGTGACCTGCATAACATTTTTATTGACAAATACACAACATTCTACCAATCCTTTAGAATATATGCAAGGTCACAGTTACCAATGTACTTAATTGGGTCCCATACATTCTTGAAATCAGCCACTGTTTTTGAGTCGTCTCTCTTCAAGCAAACCCAAAGATTTATCAGTAGTCCAAGATCCCAGATTCATACATTCACCACACTTTCAGTGAAGACTTTCTTTTAACCCCCGACCCCGAGGCATACTTTGTATCATCAAAATGCATCATGATATTCACATATGCCTTTCATGTGTTCTTTCTGTTAACATTATTTAGATTTCCTGGAGGTATTAAAAAATTTGCCCTAGCCTTTCAACCTGTTTCCTCAACATTACACTAACTGCTTTTATTCTTCATTTATTTTACTTCCAATATAAACTACGTATCCTTTTTGTTTTAATTTCTCATAATTTCCCCAAACCTATTTATTATAATAAGCTGGTGCTTATAAGTGCCTTACATTTCTGTTATTAAATACAGGGTGATACCTAAACAAATTCTGACAATGGCACTGAGCTACCATATAAACAGCCTACTGCTATTTGAGTGTGTCATTCTATAGCAGTACAGTGACCATTTTCATAGAAGTTCTTTTCTGTCTGCTTTCTCAGTCCTTCAGCACCATATGCAAAGATTACTAAATGCTCTCTAGTCATTTCACCAGAGATGCCAAGTGAAACAAATACTGTGGTCTTCAGATGCTCCCCCCTTGCAGCTGTCACTTCACTGAAACCATGTCTCGGTACCTACTCGAATATGTATGCATCTGAGATGCAGGAAGGCCTTGAGTTCAGCCATCTTTCTACTTAGATCTGTAGCATTGAGTAGTGCCACCATGATGTCTGAATTTGAGTTTGATCTTGCTATGTAAGAATGTCCATTGGGGTACTCTACTTAAAAAAGAAAGCATTACTGAAGCAGCAAAGGCTTTAACTAGTATTTGGAAGCTCTGGTATGAGAGGTGTAAGCCAACCTTGGTGAAGCAGGAAGTTTTATTTACCATATCTTCACAGGTAGAGGCATACTAGATGCCCTTAGAATAATACCAACTACTTAGTTAATTGTTAAGGCCAGTTGACTTTTCTAGGTATTATTCCTGGTGATGACAAGATACTACTGAAGACCAGTGTCTTTTCTGCGTCTAGTACATGCATAGTGAGTTCCAGCATGTCTCCCAGCATCACGTCATTCACTCATACTTAGCCATCACTAGGCTGTAGTCATTTGTCTGGTTTAAAATACCTGTGCGGCCCTTGTGACATCACTGATACTGGCACTGGTCAAAACAGCTTACACAGACACCCTGTTCTTGTCATGTCCTGGTACTGGTGGAGTCAGTATGCTTAATCATAGAGTCAGATATGATTAAAACCTTGCCCTGTATGAAAGCAGACTCCATGACCCTTGTGGGCATTTTGGTGACTATTTGATGAGCGATCTGCATTATGTGTGAGTGGATAAGGAGTAGGTATTTTGGTATACTATCAGAGGATTTGTCAAATTTTTCTTTACAGCCTGAACATAAGTTAGTGGTGCATTGTGGTAGATGTAGTGTTGTGCAAGTATTATGATTATTGATACTAGGTTGACGCAAGTGATGGATATAAATATTTTATGAAATATGGAAACCAATTACAGGTTGTAGCATTAATTAGTAGAAGCAGTGAACAGCATATAAGCATTATGCAGTTTCTACACTTCCTAAGAATACCTAATGCGGCCACAGATGGGGTGAGATTAGACTGCTAGGCCATATTACCGGACGGTGGAGGCTAGGGCTTGTTGTGGCACTCAGGGGTTGGTTTAAGACATAGTATACGGTGAAGATTTATGGATGAAGTATTAAGTCTGATACTCTGAGATTAGGTTAGATGGCTAATTTATCAGTGCTTACTGAAAAGATAGAATTAGATCAGCCAAGAATGATGAATATTTATTTATTTATTTATTGACATTTATCCAGGAAAAAGGCTAAAGAGTAAAAAATGTGAGAAAAGAAAGAATAAAAAGTAGTTCATTGATGTGGGGAGGCCAGGATTGGGGGAGGGGGGTTGTGTTCAACAAGGCATGTATTCAGGGGTAAACGAGCAGCAGGGTGCACATGGAACCCTTTGTCTAGTGTGCCATTTCGTCTGTGTCTGGTCCTAATTACACTGTGGGCATGAAAAATTCCCAGTCTTTGAGCATTAATATCTCGTGCATTAGTTAGTTGGCTTTGCTTAAATTTGCCTGACTAAACTGTACATTTTATGGTACAAACGCTCCTGATTTAGGTGTCTCTGGAATGCAGACCAGTAATGACCTCCTAATCGGTATGCATCATTTTATTCACCTACTAAAGAACAACTGCTTTACATAGAAATGCTGCCTGAGAATATCTTAGAAACTAAAGTCAAATGATTTTATTCTTGTTGCTAGTTGTCATTTGTTACTAAAAGACACTTGGCATGCCGTCACCAGCTTGGATCCTAAGGAAGTATGCTTGTCTGCAAATTAGTGTTAAACTGGCAGCCAACCTATACATTCAGTGCTCATACACAGAATTACTTCAAAATGTTAGTTTTCATTTCGGTCTTTACATAACATTAATAATTCTTGTAATTAATGTTATTCCCTACATTGTGACTAACATTTTACAATTACTTGCACTCTAAAGTCTGTAAAAATAGTGAAGCGTCTTTACAAAATGTGTTGCACTGTATGATGAGGAAAGTGATAATGTGCCAGATGTTAAGTTGTCAATCTCGCCTTCATTCTTGCTGGATGGGTTCGGAGCCGATCCTCGGCTCCGACTCGGCACTTGCTAAGCTCGAGAGTCACTTTTACCAGCTCGAGGCAGCCCCATATCCCATGATGCAAGGCGGTAAATACCCAGATCTCGTTTGCCGCTTCGCTGATGAGGTACTCCTTTTGCCAGCTCGTGGTAAGTAAATTGTTTTACAATTGTTAGACACCCCATTCCTAGTTTTTCTCTTATATATTAGTATAATTGTCATTTTTAGGTAGTTGTAGGGTCGCTTGTCTAGTTTTACTGTTTCCGTACTTGTTTTTATTTAGTCGGGCCTTCATTCCCTTCCCATCCCTTTCTGTCAGGGTGTGTGTGTGGGTTTATATTTTCCCATTTTAAGTTAAAATTTCTGAGTCTGGGACTGTGTGAGTTGGGTGTGTGTGTGTACTCACTATGTCCAAGGAACAGAGGGTCTCAGGCTTCAAGAAGTGTGACTCGTGCTGTCAGAAGATGTCTCTGACAGACGGTCACACTTCTTGTATCTACTGCCTGGGACCTCTCCACCTGCAGGACTCCTGTGCTATCTGTCACTCTTTCAGCCAGAGA
Organism: Protopterus annectens; assembly: GCF_019279795.1. NCBI lineage: Eukaryota > Metazoa > Chordata > Ceratodontiformes > Protopteridae > Protopterus > Protopterus annectens. The sequence continues at coordinate 1,639,415,284 of NC_056741.1, read as the reverse complement.
GTCCTGCAGGAAAGGAGAAATAAATTAATCTTGAGAGGACTTCTTAAACCGGAGGGCTCCCCGGCCAAGTCTGTTTCGGGCAAGCCCTCTAAGACCTCCAAGGCCCAGGCTTCTGCTTCTAAGCCTCCGGCCTTGGCTCCGACTCCTTTGGAGTTGAGATCGGCTCCGGCTGGAGCCGATATTATTTTGACTAAATCTTCGGCACCGATGGCCATCGGTGCCGATACTTTAACTGCCACATTGGTGTCGGCTCCGACCGGCTCCGATCACCATGTGACTAAGGCTTCGGTATCGGCGCCGACCGGCTCAGATACCATTATTTCCTTGCCTGTATCGGCTCCAGCCGGAGCCGATACATCCTTGACCAGACTTGGAGCCGAGAAGTTGTCAGCTCCGTCTGGAACTGAGGGTTCTTTGGCTCCGATGGTTCCGTCGAGGAAGCGGTCCAGGTCTCCCTCTTTGGAGCCGATACTATCGGCTCCGGCCTCTCCTCTTCTTTCGGAGCGGAGCCATCGGAGCAGATCATCTAGGTCTTCCAGGCTCTCAGACCATGATTTAGAGAGAGTGGTAAGCAGATTGTTAAAATCACAGGCATTAGCCCAAATGCTTCATAGTCCGTCTCAACAGACGACTATTAATCCACACCCTCTTCAAGTTCCTCCTTCGACTCTCCTCCAGAGCTTGGAGCCGGAGTCTATGGGAATAGTCACTGCTATGGCTGCGGGGCAGATACCTCCCCTTTCTGCTCCTTCAGCTTCTACTCTTATCTCCTCCTCCAGACCTTCCTTGGAGGGATCTGGTGGTCGGGCTTCCTTGGTCTGCTCCGAGGGGGTGAGTGGCATCGGACCCTTGTCCGGCCCTGCTCTTCCCCTCGGGGCTTCGGCCTTGGTGAGCTCGGCCCCGACATCTGCCTCGGAGCCTTCCTTTTCGGTGGGCCCGGGAGTCCCTGTTTCTTCGGAGTGGGGTCTCTCGGATCTCCCTGGGAGGGGAGCCTTCGAGGTGATGAGGAGTGTGCTGGCCCCTGGGCTCAGTCAGCAGTCTATCCCCTTAGCTCCTCCCTCTACGGTGCCTGTAGATGTCTCTTCCCACTCTCTTGCTCCCGGACCAAGAGATCCACCGCCTCAGGTTTCCCCACTGGGAAGAACCCTCTCTTCCGAGGATTCTCCTGATCCTTCAGGAGATCCTCCGCGTAAGAGGACCTGTAAGAGGAAGCACCTAGACTCCCCTGAGTCTACTACTTCAGATACTGACTTAGATGAGTCGGAGGGGTCCCCAAGATCCCCCTCTGAGGATGTCTCTTATTCAGACATCCTAGAACTCCTAAAACAGAGGGGAAACTGGCCCTCTGTTAATCCCTCCGAGGATGAGTCTGTATACCTAGAGGCGTTCGGATCTCGACCCTCCACCTCCTGGGTGTCTCCGCCTTTCGACCCCCTCATGGAGGTGATAGCTCGGAAGGCGTGGGCATCTCCTGATTCCGTAGAACCAGTTCCCAGGAGGCCTTCTAAATTTATTACAGCCCCTTCCGAGAAACAATTTCTTACAAAAGGTGTCCCTGTTGATGCCATGGTGGTGGCGGCCACCAAGAAGGAACTTGCAGATCCTTCCGTACCAGTCCATCCTCCTAACAAGGATTCTAGGACCATGGACAGGTATAAGAGGATGTTTTCCTCAGCGACCTTTTCCATGCGTTCGCTGAATTATTTATGTCACTTCACCAGACTTCAAAGGGACATCCTTAAAGAATTAGGTGAAGTAGTACAGGATGCTACAGCTGCAGGGGCTCAGGACAAGATTGCTTCTCAGCTAGGAATCCTTAACTCCATAGCCAACTCCTCCATGCGGCTGATTTCGTATGCAGCAGATGGAGCAAGTAGAGCTGCAGGGACAGGAGTGGCTCTTAGACGTCAGTCCTGGATGCGGCTCTGTAATTTTGCAGATCCCTTTAAGGTGTCCTTCACAAACTCTCCCTTCAATGGATCAATATTGTTTGGTCCTCAGGTGAAGGATACGTTGACCAGGTGTGAGCAAGACGGCAAGACTCTTTCTGCCGTAGGAGTCCGTTTTTCCACCCCTTCTAGGTCTTACCCTAAAGGACAGAAGGGCGGAAAGATGTGGTTCCGTAAATCTCAGGGAGTCACGCCGGACACACGTGGTCAGTTTACCCCTAGGGGCAGAGGGGGTAATAATAACAGACTCCGCCCTAGGGGCAGAGGGGGTCCACAAAACCAGGGAAGCAGAGAGCGCCTCTCTGACAAGCCCTTCCAGCATCCCTGAGGTGTTGCCTGACTGTCCATCCTTGGAGGCAGTCGGGGGAAGATTATCGCTGTACCCAGAAGCCTGGCTTTCCCTTTCACAAGACAAATGGGTACAGTCGATCATATCCAAGGGTTACAAGATTCCTTTCGAGGAAAGTCCCTTCACTCACAAAAATTCCCTTCCAGATGTTCCACCCGGGCTAAGGGAAATCGCAAAATTAGAAGTATCAAAGCTTCTACACAAAAGGGCCATTCAGCCAGTTCCAACAGACCATTCAGAGCCCGAAATCTACTCAAGGTTCTTTTTGGTTCCCAAAAAGACGGGACATTGGAGACCAATATTGGACCTCAGCAGACTCAAGTCTGTGAAAAAGACAAGATTTCGGATGGTCACACTTCAATCGATTTTGCCCTTCTTGGGCAAAGACAACTGGATGTGCTCAATAGATCTTCAGGATGCGTACTATCACATAAAAATCCACAGACGCTCCAGAAGGTTTCTCCGCTTTCGGCTGGTGTCCAGTCATTTTCAATTCAGAGCCCTGCCCTTTGGTCTCACTACAGCCCCCAGAGTGTTCACCAAATGCATGGCGGTAGTCACGGCTCACCTGAGACGTCAAGGATTCCAGGTGTTTCCATCTCTCGACGACTGGCTCCTCTCAGCCACCACCAGCCATCAACTTCTCCAAGCCAGGGATTACACCCTAAATCTCTGCACTCAATTAGGAATTTCGATCAACTACGAAAAATCCTCCTTATTGCCCTGCCAGTCTATTACTTTTATAGGCGCAAATTTAGACACTGTTCGGATGTCAGCAAACCTCACAAGCCAGAGAATCCTAGATATCCAAAACCATGTGCGGATCATCCTTGCCAGCAAAAAAGTGAGAGCCAGACTGGTCCTAAAAGTATTGGGCCTCATGGCAGCTGCCATTACTCTTCTTCCTTTGGCCCGCTTTTCATGCGTCTCCTTCAATGGATGTTGTTCACCCAATGGTCCTACCAACAACTTCCCATGCGTCACCAAATTCTGGTGACACAAACTTGCAAAAACCACCTATCCTGGTGGATTTCTTCTCCCCAAGTTCATCAGGGCAGACCGTTTGTTTCCCCGGCCACGGTAGCCACAGTCACTACGGACGCCTCCCTGATCGGGTGGGGGGGTCATTATCAGGGCAGGATGGTTTATGGGACGTGGCAACTGTTCGAATACCACCTGCACATAAATGTCCTAGAGATGAGAGCAGTGCTTTTAACGTTGCAAGCCCTCAACGACTTTCTTCCCTTGGGAACAATTGCAGTTCACACGGACAACATGTCCGTAGTGTGGTACATCAACAAGCAGGGCGGAACCAAGTCCTACCCCTTGTGTCGAGAGGCTCTCAGACTTTGGCAATGGGCGATCTCCTCTCATCGGTTTCTGGTAGCAATGCATATCCCTGGGAAAACCAACATTTTAGCGGACAGATTGAGCAGAACTATACTCATGCCTCACGAGTGGTCTCTCAAACAATCTATAGTGGAGGAGATTTTTCAGAAGTGGGGCCGCCCATGTTGCGATCTTTTTGCTACTCCCCAAAACAGCAAATGCCCAGCCTTCTTCTCTCTCTTCCCACTTCCGGGCCATCCCCCCCAGAGACGCTCTTACTCAAGATTGGCCCCAGGGACTTGTTTATGCCTTTCCTCCCTTTCCATTGATACCACATGTACTCCAGAAAGCTACCGTTTTGAGAGCCAAAATGATTCTCATTGCCCCGTATTGGCCTCGACAAATTTGGTTTCCGTTCCTCCATTGTCACCTTTTAGTGCAGCCGTGGCATCTGGACCCAGTGCCAGATCTTCTGATCCACCAATCGGGTCAGCTGCATCGGTCCATTCCTTCTCTCAACCTCACAGCTTGGTTGCTCCACTTCCTTCCTTAGCCAGGCTTCCTATGATCTCTAACCCTGTTCGAGATATCATAGTGGCTTCCCTTAAATCCTCTACTAGAAGGATTTACACTAGCAAGTGGAAACACTTCTCCCTTTGGGCGAAATCAAGGAGCATAGATCCCTTTACTGCCCCTGTTCATGCAGTTTTGTATTTTCTAGCGGAAATCTTTCACTCGGGTTCTTCATCTTCCACGGTCAAAGTTCAGTTGGCTGCGATCTCGAACTTTCATGTCGGGTTTGCAGATCACAACATTGTCCCACAAGCTTTGTAGAGCTTTTCTGAAAGGAGTTTTTCTCCTCAAACCTCCTGTCAGGAGTCCTCCTCCTCAATTGGACCTAAATCTAGTGCTGACATCCTTAATTCTTCCTCCCTTTAAGCCAGCTGCTTCATGCTCACTAAAGTTCCTTTCGTGGAAGACACTCTTCCTTGTCGCTATTACCTCGGCTAGGAGAGTGTCAGAACTTCATGCCCTCTGTTCATCCCCCATATTTGGTCTTCCACAAGGACAGAGTATCCTTGAGAACTAATCCATCCTTTTTGCCCAAGGTTGCTTCAAAAACAAATTTAAACCAATCTATTGATCTCCCTGTATTTTTTCCTAATTACTCCAACAGATCGGAACAAAAATTACATTATCTTGATGTTCACCGCCAACTAAGATATTATTTGGACAGAACAAAACAATTCAGAAAGTCTGATCAGCTCTTTCTTTCTTATGCTGAAAATAAGAAAGGTCTCCCTGTTTCCAAAGTGACCTTGTCTAGATGGCTATCTTCCACCATTTCCGAAATTTATCAACTTAGGGGCAAACAGCTGTGCTCAAAACCAAAGGCACATTCCACTAGAGGCTTAGCCACTTCTACAGCCTTTCAGGCTAGGCTACCCTTAGATACTATTTGTGCAGCAGCCACTTGGGCCACTCCTCATACCTTTGTTTCTCATTATAAATTGGATTTGGCCTCCAGGGATAGAGCCAGTTTTGGTTCCACGGTTCTCAAGAGTCTGTTCCATTGAGCCACCCAGGATAGAGGTGCTAGGGACGCGGTCCCATCCAGCAAGAATGAAGGCGAGATTGACAACTTAACGTTTAGAAGTTATGTACCTACCATAACGTTCCATGTTAGTTGTCTTCTCTCGCCTTCTTTCTTGCGACCCTCCCTCCTGCCCCCTTGCCTGGACAGACCTTGATCTCCCTTGGCTCTGGAAGATTTTGTTTCTTTGGGCACCAGTTAGTTCTAGTTGTAGTTATCTGGTTTCCCCTTACAGCCTTTTTAGGCTTATTGCTCTTCTTTCCTTAGTGGAAAGTTTTTATGCTAGGTAGTTTTCCCTCTAGGTACCAAACGAGATCTGGGTATTTACCGCCTTGCATCATGGGATATGGGGCTGCCTCGAGCTGGTAAAAGTGACTCTCGAGTTTGGCAAGTGCCGAGTCGGAGCTGAGGATCAGCTCCGAACCCATCCAGCAAGAAAGAAGGCGAGAGAAGACAACTAACATGGAACATTATGGTAGGTACATAACTTCTAATTTTTAAATACTTTACTATAAGCTTGGTTTCATCATTTTTAATTGTGTGTTATGGCTCATTAATTACTTGAAACTTAAGTTTAAAAAAAAGTTTGAGTGGCAACAAGAATTTCACAAAAGGTGTGAAATGGTCCCCATTCAGCATGATGAGACTATGAAAGGAGGTGAAAATGTTCCCATTCAGCTTAATGGAGCAGTGGACACAGACGTTCATTCCACATATCTGATGAGAATTCCATTTATAAGTGCTTCATACTGAGTGAACTACTGCATATCCGCAAGTCAAGCTTCACTTGAGTAACCCGCACACACAGCCTCGACCTGGTGTGCGACAACAATAGGACTTGCTCGCAGAACAAATTTGTGCTCCAGAGACTCCCCATCTATGGAATAGACTCCCTCGCCACATCAAGCAGAGTACCTCTTTCTGGATAACTGAATGGTAAATAGAAAATAAATCCTGGGATTCCACCTGTGTCCCTGCTGGACAAGGGCATCTGGTGCTGATTTGTCTATGCATGGGCTAAACTCATGGCCAGGCTTATAATGGCCTCAGGGCTAGCAGCCTAGTGATTTCTTATGATCCTATAACTATAATTTCAATGTGTAAGAAGTGGGGTATGGCTTTGTAGGAGGTGATGCATGTTTTGAATTTACTAAAGAATTTTTAGTTCAGTTGAGAAAAACACAGAGTGAAAGGTTTAGTGCAGATGTTCATCGTGTTACACTGCTGCAGTCATTACGGCGGTCCCACAGTTGGCCAGAGTTCCAAAGTCTTGGTCCGGTGTCAGTTGCTGTCGCTTCTTCCCTGACGTCAGTGCACCAGGGGTATATAAGATGCATCCGACGCCATTTTCTTCAGACTTTCTTGCCGCGTGGTGCCCGAAGCAAAAGCAGTTCGCAAGTGCGGGTCGGCCGACTCCTGAGATTTTCGAAGTCGGATTTCAGATCCGAAGTCTTCAATAAAGCTAAGTACCCCGTTGGGGAAACTTTTTCTAGCCTTAGACCATTGTCAGAAAAAGTTAATAATTGTATTTCTTGTGGGAAGCAAATACCTCATAAGGATTTCCACTCTTACTGTATTCCATGCCTAGGCCCTGATCACGACGTCACTAGTTGTCGGTTTTGTGCCAGATTTAGCAAACGCACTATAAAATGACGTTTTGATTTTGCTTTACACTACTTTGACCGAAGGTTCAATTATACAATGCCGTTGGATCAACCAACGACCGCAATTCTTAAAAAAAAAAAAAACGCAAGGACAAGGATAAAGACAGGCATCTGAGGTCCAAAACCTACGACGAAACCTCTTCTAGGCCAGTTGCCGGTTCTCATTGAGGTGCTTTTGCAGCCCCTGACACCTGCTACCTCAGAGCCACAGGCCGCCTCCGACTCCCACGTGGAGACAACTAGGCCTCTGGAAACTCAAGGTATTGGGCCTATGGAAACTAATCCCTCAGATGGGTCTGGAGCCGCTGAGCAGGCTTCGGCTACTGAGGGTGTTTTCAGACCTTCACAACTTACCATTAAAGCACCAGCCAAGACAAAGACACCATTAAAGGCAGCAAGTACAGCATTCCCCTGGACAGTCCTCCATGCCTAAGAAATAGATGCTCAAAATGGCCGAAGACCTCATTACTCTAATCAGGGGGTTTCTGTCCCCCTCCTGAGAAAAGGCCTAGTCAGGATACAGACTATGATTCCTCTGATCGGGTTTCCATTTCCTCTGATTCCTCTTCAGACCAGGGATACTCTCTACCCCCATGAGGACTCTGATGCTGAAGAATTTATCCCTTCAGCCTCTCCTCCTGAGGATTACTCTTTTGGGGAAACTTTACATACCATGAAGGAGCATTTCCATTCGGAAAGTCAGGATTATTCAAAATCCAAGAACAGGCTCAGGGACTTCCTTTTGTTGCCTCAGCACAGGCCCCTTGCTATTCCGCCTGTGTTAGACATTGTGGATGATGTGTTCTCTGAATCCAGCTTATCTCCTGATTCTTTGCCCCCTGCACCAGCCAAACCAGATAGGTACTATAGAGTCCCTGACTCTCACAAGTTTCTTTATAAAAACCCTTCTGCTGACCCAGAAACCATTTCCCAGGGTCCCAAAGGGGTTAAGGCTTCCATTGCAAAAAATCCAGTCCCCTCTGACAGAGATTCTAGAGCATTGGATAGATGGGGGAAGAAAGTTTACACTTCTGGAACTTAAGCAGTAAGGGCTTTAAATTGCTAGTTTTACATGCTTATGTACCAACAATATTTAATGGCTCAGTTAAAACAGAAAATGCTTACAAGCTCAGAAGCTCCTGACTATAAAGAAATGCAGGATTTATTGCATGTAGTTGAACAGGTGGAAAAATATACTCTGCAATGTGGTTTTGATTCTTTAGAGGCCTCTTGTAGAGCCGCAGTTACAGGTTCTGTGATTCGAAGACATGCTTGGTTAAAAGAACAGAGTTTACCTGATCATGTTAAGACAAAATTATTGGATGCTTCTTACAGCATGATACATTGTTTGGTGCTAAGGCAGAAAAACAGTCAAAGATTTCTTACAGGTACAGCCACCTCGCTTTAGCAGAAATTGGCCTACAAAGAATTGGCCCTTTCCAGTGTCAGACAGGCCACAGAGAGGCAGATACAGACGCCCAAGAGGCAGATCTCAACCCCAAGGCTCTAACAGACAATGACAGCGGGGTACCTCAACCCCAAAATGAGGTGAGGACAAATCTCAACCATACAGGAAACAGTCCCAATGACTTCCCCCTTTGTACGCCAAGCACTTCCCTTTTGGCAGCACCCTTAGGGGGAAAACTAGCACTTTTTTATCAAAATTGGCAGACAATCACCCAAGACAAATGGGTTCTGAATATTGTGTCTCAAGGTTACAGGTTCCACTTTCACACTTTACCAAGGCTAAAAGGAATGCCAAACCTGCCACAAAATCAATGGGCAGAGGCTCAAAAACAAACATCAGCCCTCATGGACATGAGAGCTATTCAAAAAGTACCACAGCAGGAACAAGGATTTTACTCAAGACTCTTCCTGGTCCCCAGAAAGGACAAAGCCTGGAGACCCATACTAGACCTTTCAACTCTAAATACTTACCTGGATGTTCCAAAATTCAAAATGTTGGCACTACAGCAGCTTCTTCCCATGCTGGGCAAGAAGGCTTGGCTTGTTACTCTGGACCTCAAAGAGGCATACCTGCATGTCCCTATCAGACAAAATTGTGGAAGATACCTCAGATTCAAAGCTGGTACAATGCACTACCAATTCTCTGCACTGCCCTTTGGCTTATCTACTGCGCCCAGGGTCTTTACAAAGTGCCTGGCACCAGTAATTGCATTTTGCAGACAAAAAGGAATTCAAATATATCCATACCTGGACGACTGCCTCATTCAAGCAGAGACAAAGGACATTCTTCTAAAGCATCTGGCGTTTGTAAAAAAAGTTGCTAATTTCTCTAGGGTACACAGTAAATGAAAATAAGTCAAAACTAGTGCCCTCACAACAGATAATATTCCTGGTTGCCAGCTTAATACAATGGCCCAGATGGCTTATCTCACGCCAGACAAACAAGGACAACTGACTCAATATTTTCAACTAATGGCAAAAAAGTCCCATCTCCCTGCAAGAAAAATTCTGCAGGCCCTGGGATTCATGGCATCCTGCATACTACTAATTCCATATGCCAGAATGCATATGAGGAAATTACAATGGTACCTAAAGTGTTTGGGCTCAGCACTCTCACAGCTTAGAAGCAGTAATACCAATAATTCCCTGCCTACAACAGGAGTTTCGATGGTGGGCACAGGCATGTCACCTCAACAAGGGTCAGCCTTTCACTCTACCCACAGCCAGGCAGACTCTAACAACAGATGCTTCGGACTATGCCTGGGGAGCACACATGGCAGGAAAATGTATTCAGGGCAAGTGGTCCACAGACCAAATGCATCTTCACATCAATCAAAAAGAGATCTTGGCTGTTCAAAATGTCCTAACAGCTTTCAAGGACCTGCTGCATCCAGGACATTTATTATTAAAGACAGACAACACCACAGTAATGTGGTACATAAGCAAGGGGGCAATCACTCTTACCCCTTATGCAGGCAAGCCATGACCTTGTGGAACACAGCACTAACTTATCAAGTTCATCTGCAAGCACAATTCCTGCCAGGAAAGAAAAATACTCTGGCAGACGATCTAAGCAGAAATATCATGGACCCTCACGAATGGAAACTGAAACCACAAATCTTCAGCATGGTAACGCAAAAATGGGGATGCCCAGACATTGATCTTTTTGCCTCCCACTGAATTGCCAACTACAAAAAGTCTGCACAAGGACTTATCACACACAAGCATGGAAAGTGGATGCTCTCTCGTTCAGCTGGAAAAGCCTAAAAGTTTATGCCTTCCCACCACTGCCTCTCCTTTCGAAGGTACTCCTAAAAGCCAGACAAGAAAAACCACAGATGATCCTGATTGCTCCAAACTGGCCACACCAGTACTGGTACCCAACCTTTAAGAACTTAGCTCAAGGCCCACCATGGATTTTGCCTCAATTTCCACACCTTCTGACTCAACAAAACAATCAGATCTTGCACGGTCAGCTCAAAGCCCTAAACCTAGCTGCATGGCAGATTCATTAGTCAAACAGGCAACACCTCTCTCTAAAGCTGTTATGGATGTCATCTTGTAGGTCAGGAGGCCTAGCACCAGGAAATCTTACTCAGAAAAATAGAAAAGATTCTGTGCCTGGAACCAGGCTCAAAGCCTTGACCCAAACATTCCTCAGATTTTGCAATACTTAACTGAGATGCTGGACAAAGGCCTATACTTCTCATCAATTAAGATCCACGCCTCTGCCATTTCAGCACATTACAACACGGATTCTCCTTTATTCTCTCATCCCTTGCTAAAGCAGTACCTCAGAGGGGCTAAAAACATAAGACCACCCCGGAGAGCACCAACACCAACTTGGGACCTCAATTTTGTTTTGAAAAAACTGACCCTGCCACCTTTTGAGCCAGCCAATACAGCCAATCTAAATTTTTTATCATGGAAAACAGCTCTGCTCCTGGCAGTAACTTCAGCACGAAGAGTCTCAGAGCTACAGGCATTAATGGCAGTGGAACCTTTTATAATTTTTCATCAGGACAGTGTTTCTTTAAGGACAAACCCTACCTTTATGCCAAAGGTGGCATCTAGTGTGGCTCTTAACCTAACCATCCATTTGCCAACTTTTTATCCAAACCCTCAGAATACAGGGGAGAAACTTCTGCACTCTTTGGACATACACAGGCAGCTACGCTTCTACTTGGACAAAACAAAAGCTTTCAGGAAAACTGAGCAACTGTTTGTAGCATATTTATTTATATTTATTTATTTATTTCAGTTTGATTACCGGGGAAGTCCACTGGGCCAAGAAGTGCCCATTTTCAGTGGAGGCCCGGGGAGAAAAGCTCCAACAACAGTATAATACAATATAGGTTACAGAATAAAAGCTCCAAGAAAGTATAATGCAATATAGGTTACAGAATGCAAATAAAGATTACAAAGTAAAAATACATACAATATAGTTTGTAAAAACAAGTAGGGTTAATACATTTGAGAGTTGCAGAGAACTTGATGGCAGATTTTTTTTTAATCAATATTTATATGCTTACAGTCACTTAAAGTCTGTTAGTTGTAGTTATTTTGAGAAATTAAAATAAGTATGAGAGTATAGTGGAGTAGGAGTGCTTAGTTAGGGGTCGCTATGGAATTTAAGTGGGGGTGAAAGCAGGAGCATTTCCATTTGGAGGATAGGTGAAGAAAAAGTTGAGTTTTGATGGATTCAGTGTTTGGTATAGTCCTAAGTGAAGTAGGCAGAGAGTTCCATTTTTTACATAGTGAGAAGGAGAGTAAAAGCTGGCCAGCTGGTCGTTTCGGTTTACTAATGGAGATTAGGTTTTGGTTTTTGGATCTCAGTGATCTGTTAGGGATGTATGGAGGAAGGATGTCCTTTAAGGCTGGGCATTTATTAGGGAAGAATATTAGTTTGTGAGCGGTGGTTAGTTGTAGATAGTCTAGGTGATTAGGGAGTTCTAGCCAGTTCAGAGAACGAAGGCTGTGGCAGTGTGACTTCATGTTTTAGATTTGGTGGCAAATTTAGAGATCTTATTATAGCAAGCTTAGAGGTGTTGGTAGCAGACAAGTTGGTTAGGAGAGGGGCTCCGTATAGAAGGGAAGGTAGGAGGAAGGATGTTGCCAGGGTATACCTAGTGGAGTTTGAAAGGAAGTGATTGTTCCTATATAGCATACCTAGCTTTTGGTGGGTTTTCTTTATGTTATGTTGTATGTGAAGATCAAATTTGAGGTGTTCGTCTATGGTGATGCCAAGGAGTTTTGCAGAGGGGACCACTTCAATGGCAGTGTTAGTTTGGCTGAGAACATTGAAAGTGTTTTGTCCACAGAGGAAACTTTGGAGGGGAGAAAAATTAGTATTTTGGATTTATTGGAGTTGAGAGAAAGGTGGTTTTGGTGCATCCAGTTCTCTGTGGTGGTAAAGGCTAATTGAGTTTTGGTCTGGAGTTCAGGAAGGTTTGGGGCAGAGCCGACCAAGGTAGAGTCATCTGTGTATTGGATGACTGTGGTGTCAGGGATGAAGATGTGAAGGTTGTTTATGAAGATGTTAAAAAGCATGGGTCCAAGGATGGATCCCTGAGGAACATCAGTAGATGTAGGCAAAAAGGAAGAGAATGAGTTCTTCCATTTGACTGCTTGAGATCTGTCAAATAGGTAACTAGAGAACCAGGAAAGAGTGTTTGGAGAGAGTTTGAGATTAGCCAGATGATGAAGAAGGTGCGTGTCGGAGATGGTGTCATAAGCTTTTGAAAGGTCTAGCAGTACTGTGGATACAATGAGTCCAGAGTCTCGAGCTTGATTGATAGTTTCTAAGAAGGATAGTAGTGCATTTATGGTGCTGTGGCCGAGACGGAAGCCATGCTGTGTGGGTGTAAGGAGGTGATTTTGAATGAGATAGGGTAAGAATTGGTGGTGGACGCATTTTTCCAGAATTTTAGATATTGGAAAGAGTAGGGCGAAAGTTAGAAATAGAGGTGTTTTTGCCTCCTTTGTGAAGAGGTAGGATGTAGGCTGAACGCCAAAGTTTGGGTACGTATGACTCAGTTAAGGATCTGTTAATCAGAATACTAATTGGAAGGGCGATACCTTCAGCTGCATGTTTGAGGAAGGAAGGGGGAATGTTGTCAGGGGCTTTGGAACCTGGCTTTAGCTTGGAGAGAAGCATTTTTATAAAAGATCTGGATACAGGTTTGAGATGGAAATTGAGGGGATTATTGTTTGGGTTGCTGGGTGGAGAGGAAAGGAAGTTAGGTGGGTTGTTATTAGGAAACTTTATGGTTAGTTTAGCTATGGATTCAGTGAAGAATGTATTGAAGTGGGAGATAAGTTCACTGTCGGATAGATTAGGGTTGGGGCAGGATTTGCACTGAGATCCGGGATGAAGAAGGGAATTGACTGATTTCCAAAATTGTTAAGGGTTTTTATTGTTATTGGACTGAAGTTTAATATAGTAGGGTTTTTTTTGTCTTTGGTAATGAGTTTCTTTACTTGGTTGCGGAGTTGGGTGTATAGAAGTAAGGTAGAGGATAGTTTATTTTTCTGTTAGAGCTCCCAGGACTTGTCTCTGTGACGCATGATTTGTTTAGTTTCTTTGGTCAACCATGGTGCAGAGTTAGTTTTGATTCGCTTATTTCTTAGAGGGGCTAGGGAGTTGAGAGTATCTAGGAAGATGGAATTGAAGTGTTCAACAGCATTGTCAAGTGGGAGGATATTTAGAGGTTGCCAGTTGATTTGTTTGAAGATGTTAGAGAAAATTAAGGGGTTAAAGTTACTGAGGTTACGAGTTTGAATGTAGAGGTGTTGGTGTTGGGTGGAGCTGTTTGATCGATGGATGAAGGCAGGGAGATGGTCACTGAAAGTGTCAGGGATAGTACCACTGAGAGTGATTTTGTTTGGATGGGAGACTGGAATCCAGTCTAAGATGGACCCTGGGGGGGTGGTTTTTGTTAGGGCGAGTGGTTGAGGAGATTACTTGGGTGACGTTTAGTAGGTTAATGGAAAGTGAGGGTGATGGTGAGTTGATTTTATTCCAGTCGATATTGACATCACCTAGAATATATGTTTCATATTTTATTTGAGTTGAGGACCAGTATAGAATATCTTCAAGGGTGGAGATATTGTTGCCAGGGGAGATGTATAAGGATATGAAGCAGATATTCTTGTGTTTATTTAATCAGAGAAGGCTAACTGTGATTTCGGAGTTTGTGAAATTAGGGGTAGGAATTTGAAGGGGTATTAGAGATGATTAGAGTAAATTATGGCAGAGGCACCACCTTTTTTGTTTAAATGGTCACTTATGAGGATGTGGTAACCAGGAGGTAATATTTCAGAGTCAAGTGGTATAGGGTTTTAGCCAGGTTTCAGAGATGGCTAGGATGTCAGGTTTATTGTGATTAATCCAGGCTTGTAGATGGTGACATTTGTTAAGGCTCTGGGCATTGATAGTGAAGATTTTCAGAGTATTAAGGAGGGAAGTGGGAGGGGGACAGGAAGGGTGGGGAGTGTTATTTGTTGTAGGTGAGGAGGAGGATGGAGGGATGGAGTAGTTTGTACTGGGACAAGGGCCAGGATTAGGATGAATGTCTCCAGATAAGGCCAGGACATTGCAGGTGATCAGTTTTGGTCTGTAACATTTGTATAGTAGGTATTTGTTAGGATTTAGTAGAGGTTTCAGAGAGAGAGTTTTAGTTGAGGTAGAGAATAGTTTGGGATGAAAAAGGTGTAACAGGTTGGGTGGAATAAGGGAGGAGCATATGGAGTGAAAGAGAGAGTTCAAGAGGTAGTAGTTGGGGGGTTAGGGGTAGTTTGAGTAGGACATAGGAGAGGAGGAGCTTTATGGGAGTATGAAGTAGCATGATAAAGAGTTATTAGTAAGATGAGAAGGGAGCAGGGGAGTTGGTAGGGCATGTTAGGAAAAGGTAGGGTAATATACAGACAGGAGAAGAATAGTAATGTATGTTAGTTGAGAAGGGAAAGGTCAGAAGTGAATGGAGAGAGTTAGATATTGAAGGAAAGGATAAAGGGAAAAAGTGTGTAGGGGTAGGAAAAGAGTAGGGGGGAGGATTAGCAGTGGGAGTGGCAAATGAGGTGGGGGGGTTTGATTAGAGAATAGGGGGAGGGGGTAAGTGGGAGAGGACTGTGATTGGGTAGTAGGATTTAGTTTCATAGTTTGGTACTAGGCTATCTGCCCTGGGGCATTTATAAGCCTAGCCATAGTGATGTGGCTTTCGCCACCCCATGTAATGGTACAAAAGTGTACAGTATAGATTTAGAATGCTGTGCCTCTGTCTAGTAGTGACATAGTGAAGACCCCCTTACATAATAGAATTAGTTTACTGTGCCTCTGTCTAGTAGTGACACAGAGATGACCCCTGGGGTAAACCTACGATCTCCCATCCACTCGTCAAGATTTCTCTTGAAGAGAGTCAGTGAGGGGCTCTGCCTAACATGAACTGGGATTCTTTTCCAGAGTATGGGAAGCCTCCGAGTTATGAATCTGTCCCTCCAGCATGTCCTATTCATATTTGTGCTGAGGTTTAAATCTTTAGCTCTCGTGGTTCTGATGGATTTGGATTTTTTGAGGTGGAGCATGTCAATCAATTCCTGATTGGACATGGCCTTGTACGTCAGGCACAGATCACCTCTGAGCAGGCGGTATGCTACTGAATAGAGCTGGAGTTTCTTTAGTCTGGCAGCATATGACATATGTTGGAGACCCTTGATCCTCTTGGTGAGGTACTTTTCGGGTCTCTCTAACTGTTGCAAGTGCCGGGTGAGGTACATACCAAATGGGGCATTGTACTCAATCATGGGCCTGATAAGGAAGGAGTATAGGGGTACGATGACCTCCTTTGATCTGGATATGAATCCCTTCATGATAAGGTGGGCAAGGTAGAAAGTCTTTCTAACCACTTTGGCAACGTGGGTGTCAAATGAGAGGTCACTATCGACTTGGGTCCCCAGGTCTCTGATTACTTTTTCCGTACTCAGTGGGTTACTGTCTATGTGATAATTTGTGGGTACTTTGTTTTTCCCAAAGGGGATGACTATACATTCTTTGGCATTTAGTTTAAGGCCATGCCTCCGGCACTAGTTGTCCGTTTCAGTGAGGCCTTTCTGTAGGATGTGTGTGTCAGCTGGTGTATCGACTATGGCGCCTAGTTTGCAGTCATCTGCGAATTTTGTCAGCCACAACCCTCCCATGTTTTCTTTCACATCTGAGAAATAAATGCCGAACAAGAGGGGTCCCAAGACAGAGCCCTGTAGAACACCACTTGTGACTGGCTTTGAGTCTGACATGGCTCCAGTGATTTTGACTTTATGGGTTCTATCCTTTAGCCAGTTTGCCACCCATCTTGTGACATATGGATTTACATTTAAGCTGTTGAGCTTGTCTGTGATGCAGGATTTGCCACTGCAGTCCTGCAGGGCCTCATAGCCAATCCTAACTCTTTATAGACCAGCCACCCAACCTCAGCTTTGGGATTCTACCCAAGTGTAATGACTGCAGCAGTGTAACACGATGAACATAGTACAGTTTTGTACCTACCATAAATGTAGATGTTTGAGTGTTCACACTGCTGCAGTCCAGGTTACCCTCCCTCCATCCCCTCTGTCCTAGCTGGACTTTTCTATACCTTTCTACCCTATACAACCTTTGTGGTGTATTTGCTTGAAACTGAAGGTATTGTTTTTATTTTATATATATGTTTTATTAGTAATATGTATTGCCTACCTACTTGGGGGCACCTGACATCTGGGGCAAGAAAAACTGAAGAAAATGGCGTTGGATGCATCTTATATACCCCTGGTGCACTGACATCAGGGAAGAAGTGACAGCAACTGACACCGGACCAAGACTTTGGAACTCTGGCCAACTGCGGGACCGCCTGACAGCAGGATAACCCAAGTGTAATGACTGCAGCAGTGTGAACACTCAAACATCTACATTTATTGTAGGTACAAAACTGTACTTTTTCTCATATTGCTTTTTTTTTTTCTTTCATATTTCATCTTATTTTAAGACTAGGCTGAGTCAGTTTTATGAAAGGCCCAGTGGTCTAGTTGAGATATGTGCCATGGATAATTGACATGTTTTGTTACATGGGTGCTGGGCTATGTTTCTGAGGACAGTACTGCAGAAGACACTACCCAAGGCATATGTATACCTGATAGCAGATGGTTATTACAGGTATGTGTAACTTTTTATTTTTGAGAACTTGTCAAACTAGGAAGGTTGGCATGATGGTTAAGGTGTCTACCTTACAAACAAGGTACGGGGTTTGAAATCCACATGGGGTAATTGGTTAGGCTTAAAATGGCCAATAAGGACAGTTAGCCTAGCATTAATCTATGAACTATAATGAGCAACTGTATTCATTTCCTGTATTTTCTGTATGTGTTGAGGATGGATAGCTATGAAATATGCATTTAGTGAATTTTGCATGTTTTATGCCAAAGGAATGTAGTGTTTTATAGGATTGGTTTTATTTGTTTTACAAGTTTACTATTTTAACTGTGAAACTGTGATGTAAGTGGACAGTTATTCATATGTGAACAGATTTCTTCTCAGCCTTTCTTGTCTTTGTTTTACTTAAGCTCAATGTTATATTTTAATATGGCATGTTATGGTAGGTCAGTTTGTTTTCTAAGAGGTGGGAATTAGATTGGTATTCACTTACCCAAGTGTGTGTGTGTCTCTCTCTCTCTCTGCATAGAATCAGACTATTCCCATCTTGTTTAAGGGTAATCGACAGGAATGAGTTTAACTGTAACTTTTTGATAAGGTTCATGCAAGCTGTACAGTGGGACACTTAAAGGCAACTTAGTTGGATAATCTTAAAAATGTATAAATCAGTTTAGTTATGACAATGTGTCATGGTGAAATACTTAACATCTCAGAGTTTCAGTGCAGCCAGGAGTCAATCAGCCTATGCAGTGGAAGACTGAACTGTTTGCTGCTTCCATTTGTTTATGTAATTTGTATGTCAAACTCCACAAGTAAACTGTTATTAATGTTATTGTGGATATAACTGCATCTCAATACAGCTGATGATGATGCAAGGGATTATAATTCTGTTACCTTGATCTTTATTGTCTTGCCATCTCACATCCATTTCACAAATGCTGTTGGCTTCTTTGTTTCTATTTATAGGTTCATAGGTAGGTACTAGGCTATCGGCCCAAGGGCCTAAGTAAGCCTAGCCAACAAGGTTCCCTGGCTTACACCACCCAAGAAAATTATTTTCCTGTGTCACTGTCGAGCAGAGACACAGAAGTGATCCCCGGGGTGTATTTCCTATTTCCCATCCACTCATCAAGATTTTTCTTGAAGAGTGCTAATGAAGAACTTTGCTTGACATAGATGGGTAGCCTGTTCCAGAGTATGGGAAGTCTCTGGGACAGGAATCTATCCCTGCAGCATGTCCTGTTTATTGTGGTGACAAGGTTTAGGTCCCTAGAGCATGCAGCTCGGAGGGATTGGGATTTCTTTTGGTGTAGCATGTCCAACAACCCTGGGTTTGATATGTTAGGCAAAGATCACCTCGAAGTAGGCAATATGCTATGGAGTAAAGCTGGAGTTTTCTTAGATGGTCAGTGTAGGCCATCTGTTTAAGGCCAGTAATCCTCTTTGTGCGGTACTTCTGTGGCCTTTCCAGCTGCTCCAGATGTGTTGTGAGGTACATTCCAAAAGGGGCATTGTACTCTATAATGGGTTTAATGAGTGTCGAGTAGAGGGGAACAATGACCTCTCTTTTCCTGGATGAGAACCCTTTTATGATGAGGTGTGCCACTTAGAAGGACTTCCTGACAACTGTGCCAATGTGACTGCCAAAGGACAGACTACTGTCCACCTGGGTCCCAAGGTCTCTTATCACACATTCGGTGTTAAGTAGACTGCTGTCTATGTAGTAGTTCATGGGGTACAGAGTTTTCACCAAAGGGGATGACAATTGCACTTTTTGGCATTGAGCTTGAGGCCATGGCTCTAACACTAGGCAGCTGTCTCAGTGAGGACCTTATGTAGGATTTCCACATCATTTGGGGACTCGACTATGGCTCCTACTTTGAAGTCATCTGCGAACTTCATTAGCCAGAGGCCTTTTGTGTTAGCCTGTACTTTAGAGAAGTAGATTCCAAACGGGAGAGGTCCCAGGACTAAACCCTGTGGTACTCCACTTGTCACTGGTTTGAGGCTAGATTTGGAGTCTGCAACTTTTACAGTGTGGGTTTTGTCAGTGAGCCACTTGGCAACCCATCTTGTGACGTACGGATTTATACCTAGTTTAATGAGTTTAGCTATAATTCCAGAATGGGGGATGGTGTCAAAAGCCTTGGCGAGGTCAAAATAGGCTGTGTGAACCACCTTACCCTCATGTACGGCTTTGATGACTGCCTCAAAGAAGTCAGGTTCAGGAGGCATGATCTGCCTTTCACAAACCCGAACTGGGTGGGATCCATAGTTTGGAGGTTACCAATGTCTTTGTTTATGAGTTCCATGGCCTTGCAGACCAGGCTCGTCAGGCTAATAGGGCGATAGTTCCCGGGATCATTGGTGGCTCCCCCTTTGTGGAGTGGGATAACTGTTGCTGTGCACCATTCGGTGAGCACAAAGCCTTATGTGAGGCTATGATTGAACATGGTGCTTAGGTGGGGAGGCAGTTCATTCTGAAGTTCATGTAAAATGCAGCCTGGGATGTTGTCCGGTCCCATGGATGCTGTGTTTTTGGCTTTAGAGAGTGCAGCTTTTACATGCGTAGTTGTGATTACAGGGACTCTGCATTCTTCCTGTATAGATTATGGCCCTTTAGGGGGTGGAGGAGGGTAAAGTTAACACTGAATCTATCTGCCAGGATGTTGGCAATATCAGTTAGTTCTGTGGGGAATGTTAACTGAAGAACATTATACTTGCTGATGGCCTCTGTCCAAGTAATGTGTCTGTCTGTCTGTCCAAGGAGAGATAACATAACAGGTGTGTGTGCTGGTGAGGGCCTTTATAAAGCTACCCATGCACCCCAACCCAGATTTGCCCCTGAGTACCTTGGGAATCTGTTAGGAGTGGGGAGTATGTTAGTAAGGTGGTAGCTAAGAGACTAGTGTGGGGAATGTTAACTGAAGAACATTATACTTGCTGATGGCCTCTGTCCATCAGAGACGCGAGCCAGACCATGGTGAATTTCTGATTTCCTATCCAGTGGTTAAAGTTTTATTTAAAAAGTACAATTGCTTCACACCAAAAACCAAGAAAAACCAAAGGCACAGAACCACTACGAGCTGGATACAATTTCTT
The DNA here is from genome assembly GCF_019279795.1 of Protopterus annectens. Classification (NCBI taxonomy): domain Eukaryota; kingdom Metazoa; phylum Chordata; order Ceratodontiformes; family Protopteridae; genus Protopterus; species Protopterus annectens. The sequence continues at coordinate 1,639,395,150 of NC_056741.1, read as the reverse complement.
TTTTGTGCTTTCGTCAGTTGTGAACTACGGAGACTTGTATCCAGCTCGCAGTGGTTCTGTGCCTTTGGTTTTTATTTAAAAAGAGTCAGGGATGAGCTCTGCTCCACATGGGTGGGGAGCCTATTCCATTCCATAACATGGGGATCCTTTGTATCACAGATCTGTCTGTCTCTCCAGTATGTCTATTTATGTCACAAATGAAGTTCAAATACTTGAATCTAGTGTTTCTAGTGCTGTTTGTTTTCTGCATGTGCAAAAGATGCTTCACAGCTGGATCTGAGGATGCCTTACAAGCCAGGCATAGATTGCCTCTCAGGAGCCTGTAGGATACAGACTACAGAGTAAAGGCCTTTATCTTTGTAGGACAGGGTATTCGTGCCCTGGATTCCCGTGATGAGGAACCATTGTGGGCTTTCCAACTGCTGCAAGTGCCTGGTTAGGTGCATGCCAAAGTGGGCATTGTACTCAATGATGGGTCTGATAAAGGCTGCGTAAAGTGGTTCTACAAGTTTCTTGGACCTGGGCACCATACCCTTGGATCTAGATGCCATACCATTAATAATAAGTAGGGTGGCATAGGTTCATAGGATGATACTAGGCTATTGGCCCGGAAGGCCTTATAAGCCTAACCAAGCATTTCGCCCATGTTCCCACAAAGTCAGCACCTGTTTCCTGGGACACAGGAGGGATCCCTGGGGTGTATTTTCTGTTTCCCATCCAGTTGGTCAGGTTCCTCTTAAAGAAACTAGTGAGGTACTCTGCTTGACATGGAGGAGGAGTATATTCCACAGATGGGGGGGGGGAGTCTTTGGGACACAAATCTATTTCAGCAACAAGTTCCATTAATGTCACAAACCAGGTTGAGGCCTTGCATGCAGGTTTAAAAAGTGGAGTTTGACTTATGGATGTGCAGCAACTCCATCAAGGCTGGGTATGAGACAGCCTTGTATGGCAGGCACAGGTCACCTCTGACCAGTCTGTATGTGAGTAAAGAGACAGGGCTTTTAACCTATCTGTATATGATAGGTGTTTGAGACCCTGGATTTTTCTGGTCAGGAACCTCTGTGGACTCTCCTGCTGCTGCATCTGCTTGGCAAGGTACATGCCGAAGGGGGCATTGTAATCAATAATGGGTCTGATAAGGGAGAGGAGTACAAGGATGTTATGACCTCCTTGTTCCTGGATGATATACTGTAATGAGGTGGGCCATCTAGAAAGCTTTCCGTACAACGGAGGAAACGTGGTGGTCAAATGTCAGGTTGCTGTCAACCTTGGTGCCCAATTCCCTCACGACTAATTGCGGGTTTAGTACATTATTAATATGATAATTAGCAGGGACACCATTTATCGTACAGGGGATCAGTGATGCATTTCTTGGCATTCAGTTTGAGGCCATGCTTCTGGCACTAGTCTTTAGTTTGGGTAAGGCCCTCTTGAAGGATGTTCACATCACTAGGGGAATTTAAGACTGTGCCCAGCTTGCAGTTATCTGCAAACTTGGTCAGCTACAGATCACTGGTTTTGGCTTGTACCTCAGAAAAGTATATCCGAAACAGTAGATGCCCCAAGACTGATCCTTGGGGTATGCTGCTTATTACGGGTCTACTACTAGAGGTGGCTTCCCCTATTTTGACTGAGTGGGTTCTATCAGTGGGCCAGTTAGCTACCCGTCTGGTAACATACGAGTTGATGCCTAGCTGGGAGAGTTTATCTATTATGCCCAAGTGAGGAATAGTGTTGAAGGCTTTGACTAGGTCAAGGGCGGTGTGCACTGTTTTCCTCTCGTCCATGGCTTTGGTGACTGTTTCAAAGTAGTTGACCTAGTTTAACAGGCATGATCGACCTTTGACAAAATCAAAGTGTGTGGGGTCAAGCATTTTGAGGTTGCCAGTGCCCTTGTTTGTAAGGTCCACGATAATGCATTCAATAGCCCTGCAGATCAGGCTAGTTAGGCTGATAGGCCTGTAATTGCCTAGATCGGTGAATGCTCCACCTTTGTGTACATTGATGACTGTGTGACAGTGGCTGTCCACCATTCAGTTGGGCCGAAGACGGTGTTCAGGCTTTGGTTGAATAGGGTACCTAATAATGCTGAGAGATCTTGCCTGAGTTCATGTAGGACACAGCCAGGGATGTTGTCAGGTCCCATGGAGGCTGTAGTTTCTGCCTTTGAGAGGGCATTAAAGTCCTGCTCCCTGGTGATGAGGGGAGGGGTGGGCAGGAGCTGGGGATGTCCTGCTTTACTGATGGGGGTGGGACAGGGGAGTGAAGTTGACATTGAACCTGGCTGCCAGCAGGTTGGCTATATCTGCGGTGTTTGTGTATGTGGTGTTCTTGACCACCTGTTCAGAGCAGATTTGAGTGTTACCTTTGAGATTGCGAACATATGTGAAGAAGGCTTGTACATAGAACGATTTTCTTAATATCTTTGCTACATGTTGGTCAAAGACCAGATTACTGTCTACATATGTTGCTGTATCGACTCTTAGGGGTGTTTCATCACTGGAGTAGTTAACATCGGTAGACAGTTTTCCATAGGGAATTATAGTGCATTTCTTAATAAAGAATTTTAAACTGTGGCTTTGGCACCAGTCATTTGTCTGTGTTCCCTCTTGCAAGATGTTTTGTCATACTGGGACTCTTACAGTTGTCTGTGAACTTGGAGAGCCAAAGGCCTTTAACATTAGCCTTGACTTCCAGGAAGTGGATGACAAACAGGAGCAGGTCCAGCACGGAGCCCTGGGGTACTCCACTGTTGACTGCTTTCTTGGCAGAGGTGGTCTCGCCAATCCTGACTTTTTGGGTCCTGTCAGTGAGCCAGCCAGCAATTCTGCAAGTTAGTAGGGATGTATGCCTATTTGGGAGAGTTTATCAACAAAGCCCAAGTGTGGTGTATTGTATCAAATGCCTTGGACAAATCTCGGTATGCACTGTTTTACCCTCATTGTCACTGCTTTAGTGACCTTCTTGAAGAAATTGATCAGGTTTAGTAGGCACCACCTTCTCTTAAGAAAGCCAAGCTGGGATGGGTCCAGTGCCTGTAGGTTGCCGATGTCCTTGATCATTTCCATGATAATTTGTTCCATGGCTTTGCATATTAGACTTGTCAGGCTCATGAGTCTACAGTTTCCAGGGTTGGTTGATGGTATACTGTTATGTAAAGGGATGACAGTTGCAGTTTACCATTCATGTGGTATGTAGCCTGTTTTGAGGCTGTAGTTAAAAGAATGCCTCAAGTGGTCCTGATATGTTTTGTTTAAGACTACTGAGGAGGCAGCCAGGGGATATTGTTGAGGCCCACTGCGGCAGTGTTTTTGGCCTTAATGAGTGCCACCAGAACCTGATCCCTGCTAATAGTTGGTGGGGGGGGGGGTATGCTAGTAGGGATTTAACAGGGGTAGCTGAGGAGGAGTGAGAGTGACGTTTAAGGTGAATTGAACCATGAACCACTAGATTTGCTGTGTCTCCCTGATCAGTGAAGGCTTAGGGAATTTGAACTTTCCCCAATGTACTGCAGTCTCAGATGTTTTATATAATTATCAGGATGTCCGGAATGTATGGTGCCACACTCAGAGGTATAGTGGGGCTTCCATGCCTGCAAAATTAATGTTTTACTTATATGTTCATAGGCGTGTAATAGCTAACAACTACAAGAGCCTTTTTAAACCTAGCCACGCATCCCAAATCTCTGACAAGTTCTGGTGCAGTAGATGAGTATAAGCGGAGGCTTGGGAAATGAAGCATTTACAAGCAGGGATCTGAGAGATGAACCATTTACAGGCTTCCTGTGTCCATTAGAGAGACAGGTGACAAACCAGGGATAAATTTCCTCTTCTATCCTATGGTCCAGATTACACTTGAATTGGGTTAGGGAGGAACTCTACTTCACATGGATGTTTAGCTTGTTTCAGAGAAAGGCTAGTCTCTAGGAATGTATACCTCTGTACAGCATGTCCTATTTATATCACACTCAAGGTTCAAGACTTAGAACAGGTAGTTTTGATGCTGTTTTGCAAATATGCAGGATGTCTATCAGGGTGGGGTCATCAATGCCTTTTATGCCAGGCACAGATCTCCCCTCAAAAGCCTGGAGGAGATCGAATATAGAGATGGGGCCTTGAGCTGGTCTGCAAAGAACATGATACTTACACCCCGTATCCTTTTAGGAAGGAGCCTGTGTGAACGTTCCAACTGTTGGAAATGCCTGGTTAGGTATATACTGAAGGGGGCATTGTACTCGACAGGTCTGATGAATGTCGAACACAGTGGAAAAGTGACCTGCTTTGACCTAGATGACATACCTTTGTTTTTAAGTTGCACAACATATAATAATTCCTTACTGCTGTAGACACATGATGGTCAAAGGGCTAGATTACTGTTTGTGTGTCTCCAAGTCCCTAACTACTGGGTGAACTCTTGTGTGTTGTCAATATGATAGTTACCAGTGGTGGATGACTTCCTGTAGGATACAGATGTTCTTCATTCCACATTGCTGCAGTCCTAACCATTGGGGGTAGTCTGCTGTCCAGTCGGCCCGAATACCAAAGTATATTGATCGCCGGTCGGTCGCATTAGACTGATGTCAGGACGCCAGGGTACTAATGCGCATGACCGCATGACCATCCTCAGTCTTTTTTCCCATGCACCGGTGCAGAAGCAGTTTTGCAGAAGCAGGCTACGTTTGAAATTTTCTGAAGTCGGAGTTTCAGGAGTTTCAGTTTTCCTGAAACTTCGCTCAAACATTTTTTTTTTTCTTTTTGTCCAGTATTTAACCGGATGTCAGAAAACATATGTCGAAAAATTTAATAAAAGGAATATACATAGATTACCATACCCTTTGTGGGGGATTTTGTTTAGGGGTTAGCGGCCCATAGCACCTTGTTTTAAGCTGTTGATAAGCGTTGTTGGATGCCGCTCTTGTGCTAGAGATGGCTGTGCCAGGTTAGTGTTTGGGTTTGTGCTAATTATAAAATGCCGCCGCGTCCAAAACGCTCTATAAATCAAGCAAAAGCAAGGACAAAGCAGCAAAGTTTTAGAGTTGAAGAACAAGAGTCAGCGACGCCGACTTTTAGAAGGCTCAGTGGAGCCGAGGTTTTAGAGTGGGGCTGAGTGGAGTCTCAGGCAGAGACTTTGAGACTGGAGGTTGTGCCAGGATGGGCCCTCTGAGGAGGCAGGCTGCAGGGGCAGGAGGTTCCTGAGGCTCTCTTCCTAAGGTGGTTAGGCTCCTTCCAAGCCATTCCATTAATTTGAGAGGTAGGCCAGGTGTGGCTTCAGTGTGGGCTGTTCAGGGCACTTTGGCAACAAATGGGCTCTTCTATGCACAAAAAAAAATGGGACTATGATTAGGAGGATTTAATTAGGGCGGAGGATTTGATTATGAGGAGCAGGGGGGAGCCCCTGAGTTTGAGAGTGAGGGTTGAGCAGTGTTCAGAGGTTTTTCTGAGTTCTTCGGGAAGAGACTTGCTTCTAGTCTTTATTCTGATTCTGATGTGGATGATTCTGATCCTTCAGCTCCCTATGAGGATTTTTCATTTTCAGAGACTCTGGGAGCCAGATGGAGCATTTCCAGGGGATGGCTAAAGGGGAATTTCAAAAGGGAATTTAGGATTTTTCAGTTTTTGAAGGCAAATCTAGCTTAGGCCTACTGGGTTTTGTGAATGTGGTGGAAGATGCTTTTTTTGAGGCTTCCTTTTGTCTGAACCCTGTTCCTCCTGCCCTGATAGGTACTCCTAGGGCCTAGGGGGTACTATAGCCCAGTTACTGTAAGTATCTTTTAAGAGTCCTAGGGCAGACCCAGGCCTAAAGGTGTTAAGGTCCTTGTTAAAAAAGTTGTCTGTTGTTAAAAATCCTGTTCCTCCTGATAAAGAGAGGTGGGGAGAGGGGATAAATGGAAAGAGAAAGACTATTGAGGGCGGGGAAAGAGAGCCATGACTTTCTGCAATTAGCAAATTATCCTCATTAAAAATTTTCACAAAATTAATTTCATTATTGGGATTTAAGGTGGATGTAGTTAGTGGGTGGATTTAACTTTGTGGATTTAGTTGAAAGTAACATGTCTACTCAAGTGGTCAAAGCTTTTGTGGTTGTGCAGGGTGCAGGCTCGCCGTGGGTTCTGTGCAGTGGTCCTTTTCGCTTCGCAGGCACTGGTTGAGGGATCAGAATTTAGCTGAGCATGTGATTCGACCGGGCTTTGGCCTTTTTTACAGTCGTGTTTGTTGTTGCCGATGGAAAGTGTTTAAAGAAAATGGAGAAAATGGAGGACAAGGCTAAGTCTATGCAGACTGTTAAAGATTTTTGAAAAGATTTGGAGAGGCAGAAATTGGCCTACTGGACATATCCTGCTTATGATTCCATATAGGGCTTAGTCTAGAGGTCTAGAGGGTAGGTCTGATTAGGCAGGCTGAGGGTGGGGTTCTTTTAGGTGAGGGGTCCTGAGGTGAGGGGGTGGGGTCAGTCCTTGGGTAGTTCTCACCCAATGACTCACCTTTGAGCTCTTTGCACATTCAATGCTCTCGCCCTCAGGCCTTCCCTCCTTTCTCTTTCAATGAAAATTTCAAAGAAAATTCACAATTTAAGAAGACAGATGGATATCCACATCATTCACCACGGTTAGGTTTTCCTTTTAATCCTTGCTTACAGGCAGCATGCCCTCCCTCCTCCTCCACAAAAGGAAACAGCTCACAAGCAAATTTCTCTGTTTTTCAAATAGGGGCTATTCAGCCTTTCCAAAGGAGGCCCAAAGAAGGGGATTTTAACCTCGTTTAGGGGCCACCTCCTAAAAGAAACACTTGGGAACACAGTCCATAAAATTTTAGAACACTCCTATCTGGAATTTCTTCTCACCTAAAGTCCTAAATGTTGACGTTTTAACACACAACAACCAATATCTGGCTGGAGAACACTTAGATCTAACTTGAAGCAATCTCAATGGTTTATTGCTTACCTCTGCTATAAGACTCCTGGGCAAGCCTCTAGGATATCTTAGCAGCCCAGAAATTATTGCCCTTTCTTCTGCCTCATTATGCGCCCTTATCTTATCGCTTTAAGGCTCTAGTAGGAGTAGTTACTTCATGACAGTGATAGCTTACTTCAGGCTAAAAGGAATCTAAAAGGTGCCTTGACCATGCCCATTCGGAAGCAGGCTAAAGAAGAAAATCTACAAGCTTCTGAATATGTCATAGCAGTGCTAAGATGCCTAGGGTATTCTGTGATTGAACCTATGTCCAGTAAAGAATCCTTCTCTAGACTCAAACCATGTGGTTTCGAGACTGAAATCTCCAGCAGACATGAGTTTCAAGACCCTGACACTTCCATCGACATCAATCTTATCTCCATCAGAACTATCTTCAGTCCGGGCTAACTTCTGCCCTTCTACTGCACAACCATCTGTTCATGTATCTTAGGTCATGGGTCAATTCCAAAACCCAAACTGCAAATGAGCAGTTTATTCTGTATCTGCAATGAGGTGCTTCTGTCATGGAAACTGCACTGGCATTCAAATATCACCTACACAAAATTGCAATGGGTTGAACACTGTCATGGGTTGGAGTGACCCTACCTTAAACACCTTCTGTTCCCTGCCAGAGGCCCAGGCAGATTTTAAAAGGGAATCTCCAGATGAGCTCAGTTAAGCGGACAGAATCGAAATGACTTTGCGACAGACATTGCAGTGGCATGCTCATCTACAGCATCTAGTTATCAAACATGAGGAAGACAGTAGGCAGTTAGCTCTCCATTAATGGCTTTCAGGAAGGAACAGTTAGTCCAGTTTGCATTGGCAAACAAAAACAGACAACACAACTGTCATGTGGTACATCAACAAACAAGGGGGACACATATTCTGCTTGCCCAGCACAAGCAAGGAAAACTTCAGAGAAAGACAAAGCAAGGATCTTACTTTCTAGTTCAGGGCAGCTGGCCAGACAAACCACCTACTCCTGATGCAAGCAGACAAATCATGGATCTCAGATGTTGTGGAAACTCCAGATCTTCATGTGATCAGTTGAAATTGACAGTTCATTGCTTCACTCCACCTATAGATCTGTTTTGCTTCCTCCACTAAACCACACAGTGCCTTCTCTTTCCTTCACCTACCTTCAATTCACATAGCTTGGCCTTTTTTCCTCACACACTTCTTCCAAAGTGGCCTTTCTTGGGCAGCTTTTTCTTCCTGGATCAAGGTAAAGTTGCTCCTATTTTAATACACTCACAAAGACAAGATGAAGGTTACTGTAAGGAGATTGGTCTCGCAACACTGGTACCTTACACTTAGGAAGGATTCTAGGAAGGATCCAAGGCTCACCCTAATTCTGTTTACACAATGTCACTACCTCCCCTCCTCATGACGGGTTCCCTGCTCAATGTCAAGCTTAAGTCTCTTCATCCTAGCCTGGCATATTCTGTTCTACTGAACACAGCAGCGTCCTAACTTCAACAAGTTTTAAATGTGATTAGAGATTATATGGAGAATTTAAGGACTGTGTACGCAAAGAAAATGGAAGCTTTTTTTTCTTGAAGATGAGTTTATTTTTTCTTAGATTAAATTACCTAATTTGAGTGTGTCTTTCTTTTTTATTTGATGAGTTTAATTTTTTACTCACGCATTTGTGATTACCATTAAGATTTGTTCTTCCTTTTTGCTTTTATGATTTAGATTCATTTCAACCCACTATTTGATTTGTCCCAATCATTGTTTCAAGGATTTTGAATTTATTTTTTTGCCCTAACCTAGGCTACTGCACTATTCTTTTAAGCTCGCTCAAATTGGAATTTTTGTCTTTGCTCTACAATACTCTACCTTTTTTTGACCTCTGGCTCCGTGTGAATTGAAATTTGATTCAAGGAAGACTGCTTTTGTCATTTCTTACTTCTTTCTGCTTATGGCAGAAGGTAGCTGCAGGGGTTTAAAGAATCCCCACTTATATTTGCATTTCCATATTTTTGATCCTTTATTGGGGACTACCTTTTGTTTACTTTACTTGTTTGTCCAAAGGTGGTTCATTTGGATTCTATCTGCCTATTTTCATTGCAGTGAGTTCTCTAGTTTGTTTGTTTTTTTTGCAAAGATTTCTTAAGCCATTTGTGTGTTTAAGATTTTTAAGTTCAGTGTGTGGTTGTTTCCTTCTTGTTGAGTTGCAGTCTGGCAGTCTGTTTAAGCAGCACATTATTCCCTAAGGGCACTATTTCCTTTTGTTAAACAATTTCATTCCTAATTGCTACAAAGGATTCATTTCGTTTGTTAGGGCTACTTTGGGTTTAGGCCATATCTAAGCTAGCATTACTTCTAATTTCACTAACATTTGCCCACTTTGGCAGCAGCCACTTCTCTTTTGAGGTGACCTTCTGCTACCTTACAACTAGGGGCATTTTTGCAGCACTCTCTACCTTAAATTTTTGTCTCTACTTTGCACTCTGGCATTTTTAAATGACAGCCACCCCTCCTACTTTGCGCAGCATGTGCTTCCTCATGATTTTGTTTTGTCTTCCCAAGCATTGCTTTTGGATTCTACCCCTCTGTACTAACAATGTACAGTGGAATGTAGATGTTGGTTAGCTAGATACATACCTTTTGTCATTATCTGTCATATGGGTTTACTCCTTCTGTGTTATGGTTTGGTCTTTGGGGCTTCATTCTTGTACTTTGTATATACTGTACTTATGGTTTTTGGTGTTTATATTTGTACTTTTTGGTATTTGACATCTCACGGCTTGACATCCATTCGGGGCAAGACTTTTGCATTGGGCCTCATCTACTTTGCGATTTTCTTCTGGTGTACTTGCTGGTTCAGTCTTAACGTCGGTTGACCGCATGTTCAGGCCATAGTTTCTTTATGTATTTCCTGGTGTTTAGTTTTAATCCAGGACTCATGATTAAGTAAATGGATCTGCATTTTACTGATACATAGCATGTGTGCTACTAATTGGACAGTGATAGAGAAGTATGCTCCTGCGTAAATTTGAAGGGACATGAGATGGTTTTGCTCATTTTTGATCTAAGCCTCCTGTTGAATTAATTTCAACAGAAGTCTAATGGTTCAATTTCTGTGTTAACTTTGAATGGCATGTTGTCTTACAATGTGATGTTTCTCCGGTATAGTTTATGTTCACAAATTGTTTCAGTTAAAGCCAGACAATCTAAACTATTTGGTCAATGAGACAAATTGTTTATTTAAGCAATATCTCAAAGAAGCACCACATTAACTTTTCTCACAGGTTTGGATGTATTATTGTTGACTGGCCATCTCAAGTCACATACACATGCAGTAGTACTTTTGAATTATGTCTGTACTACACCATACACTAATAATGTTCAGTACACTGCTGTCATAACAGAGATGGAGTGCAATGCAGTCTTAAAAGGAAAATCCTCATAACATCAGTCATACAAAATTCAGAACAATCAAGTGGGGGGTTAAGGGGCAGCACCCCTTACAGACACTTCCCTTGTACTATAGTAAACTTCAGTACAGTAGTGATTTTGAATGATTTCCATAACCACAGATGCCTTATGTAAAATAAAAAAAATACTAGTAATGTTAACACGCAACTTTATTTATTCAGCTATGTGAATAATCAGATAAGAAGCACATGGTGAGTGCTTTCACTAGTAACCGAAGAATGGTGAGATATTAAGCTGTAAAGGTATGCTGTGGACTAATTATCCGTTTTACCTTACTGTTATATGGTGGTATTGAAAATATGTGCATTTTACTGGTGAGAGCACACCTCTCAACCTCCAAGAACAAGATATCTGGACAAAGCTATATAAATTGGGGGAGGGAGGCAAAGGCCCAAAAATAGAGACAAATTTTAAATATTGCTCTTACAAACATAGAAGTTGATAGAATAACAGATTTTGCATTAGCATAAATTTTCTAAAGAATATAAAGTTTGTAACTCAAACGTCTGTCATTTATTTTCTGACTTCAGTCCTCAATGATTTACTGGTGATTTGCCAAAAAAAAAAACAAAATGTTATGAAAAGCAGCCCAAAAATATGAGGCAAAAATCTGAACATTATACAAAAAGCTGTACAATTGAGAGGGTTACTCACCCTTATATGTGTACATTCAAGTGCCTGTAAGGGGGTATACTACTACATTAACTCTCCACTTAGTTCTTAGTAAAGGTCTGTATTTTAACACACTAATGTTTCATTTATTAATAGTGACCTGTTCTCTTAATGTTGCTGGCACTGAGAAGTACTGGAATATCAGTCTTGTAGTGTGTGCATGAGATGGGCAGGGTAATGGTGGGGTTTGTTCCTGTGCATCTGATTTGGTGGTGCTTTGAAATACACCCTTATTTATTGATTGCTTGCTTTATTTTTGTATGAGTAAACAAGCCCCCCCCCCACTACCTTATGGCTTTGCACCCAGTGAACCTAACCAGTGTAAATAATTCCAAGGTTGTGTACAGTCCCAGGTTATGTTGAGAATTGTTGATTATACCTATTCAGCTAAATGACTGGCAGAAAGTCATAACCTTTTGTGTTACAAAAGCACAAAAGTCTGTCCATCCTTTAGAATGTTGAGAGTTACAGTTATCAAGCTCCTTATTCAGGTATGATATCTTATTAAATTCTGACACTGCTTTGTCTCGATGCCTCTTTTCGGACAAATAATGAGATTTGTAAGTAGTCCAAGATCCATAAATCATATACCAACCACATTTGCGGTGAGTTAGTGCTTCCTTGTAACCCTCACACCACAGGATGCATTCCTTGTATCTTCAGACTGCCCTGTTTGCATAAATCATCATATGTTGCCTGTTTCCATTATTTAGAGTTCCTTGAAGTATTAAAAAGTATGCCCTACCAAATTCAACCTCTTTCTTCAACACTATACATATTAACTGCTTTTTAGTCTGCCTTCATTTTGGTTTCTGATAGAAACTGTACGCAATATTTTTTTTCCTGTATCTGAACTACCTGTTAAGAGCACACTCATTCCGGGGGTGGGAGGGGTCTGGGTTTCTCTGTCTCTCTCCTGGTCCACAGTAAGACTCCCCGCTGGCATAGCTGTATGGTTGAGTCCTCAGCTGAGTGTCCAAGTCAAGTCCATCAGCATCCTCTCTGTGAAACCAATGCTTTGTGTCTCTGCTCCAAGCAGCTGAAAAACATACTCCTTGAGATTTGATTTTCACACACACACACATATGCATGCATGCGTGTGTGCACACACCTGGAAAAGGCTGGCACAGACTTACAAGCTATGCTGCCTTCTGCCAGACTATAAGGTAGTTACTGCCACCAGACACTCCAAAGCCAGCTACTCTAAGCCTCTTACAAGGGCACCCAATTACTTTAAGTGAAATTAATGCTAATACCAATGGCAGTGTTTGACCATTGCATTAAGGCTTTCAGGAGTGGCCACAGAATTACCAAATAGATACAAGTACTCTCAAAAGTTAAAATATTCTGTAGAGGACCAGCCACAATGAAAAGTCTAAATATTTAATAATAAAAGAACATGAAAATGCAGAATATGTATTTATAATAAACACCAGAGTTTCAGCACAATAAATATTAAAATAACACAGATGAATAGATTCACACAGATATAGAAAAGAATATTTAACTAATCTCACTATATTTTCCTGACTGGTCTAAAGAATCACGATTTCCTGATCACTTAGTACAGCAAGGCAAGATGAAGTAGATGAGGGATCCTTCTACGTCAGGTTTCAAAAACAGAGTGCTCTGAGACTTCAGTCTCATCTAGTATTAAAACATTCATCTGACTTCTGATTCCTATACTATCCCTTTTCCTAGCAACTGACCCAGAATCTCTCACATGTGTCAATAATAGACACACACAACTTTGCTAAGATCTGCTGGAGCTTCTTGAAGTAATAAAACACTTCCACTCAAACCATTCTCTGGCACAGATATTTTGTCTCTGGCTGCAATCAGAACTGTAAGATACATTCTTAATGGCTTAAATTAAGTAATTTAATTTCATACTATTTTTCAAAGTTAGCTGGAGCTTAACCTCTTCTCTTCCATTATCCTCTGTCGAATATTAATTTCAATAGTAATAATACAGTGTGACATGCAAGTGTATTTCTTTTTCTCCCCAGAAGAACACACTGTTGGTACATTTTTAACAGAAGAAGCTTTACAAATACATTTTTCAACACAAGCATCTGTACAAATCAGTTTGATATACAAATGACATATAATTCTTTACAAAATTCCAGCTAGCTATAATGGCATATGTTACACATCTACTGCCATACTTCTCCTGACATAGCTGGCAATACCTCACATTGTCACAGATGTATGCTGTATTTAAATGGAAAAATGTTAAAATGGTTTGTTTTCTTTTCTGTTAATGTATGTTTGCCTATGTCTTAAAGGAGAACGACCTCCAGACTGAAAAAAGAAAATGTTTATTTTGAGTCTTGATGTTTCCTACATTTTAACAATCCTTTTGGATTCTATATACTGTTTTTATATTTTTAAATGCAATTCCAGTCTCTGCCCATATGGGGTCCAGCACCTTGGCTTTTTTAGTCTACCTCCAGGTATCCCACTATGCAGTGTTTGGCTTTAAAATAAGGAGTTATGCACTTACCATAACATGGCATCTGTGTTATCCATTTTCATTCTTCCTCACTGATGAGTTAACATTTCCTACACTTCAGATCCTAGTCTCGAGCTCCTCCCTTTTACCATAACACATTTACACCATCCTTAACTCTTCAGATCGAGTTTGCTGCCTACTGCCTGTTAATTTACACAGACAGAACAAGAAAGTTCATATATCATCCAAGATCCTTTTAGGAATGACAAGGCCAGAGAATGGCAGGGAAGGTGGGGAAGAATGAAAATGGACAACACAGATGCCAAGTTATGGTAAGTACAAAACTCTTTTCGTTATTCATCACTGATGGGTCAGAGTACCCAGCTATGCAAGTCTTAGGGAGGCCTTCAAGGAAGGATATGCCAGAGCACTGTCGATCCAAAGAAAACTCTGCTTCTGGAAACAATGCCCAATTTCTAATGCATCACAAAAGTACGAGCTTTGAGGAAGTGGCAGCAGAACAGATATTTCAATAAAAGCTCTGGAGGAAAAGGCAGATCAGGTAGCCATAGATCTAGTAGAAAGGGGTCTAGCAGCACAAAGGAATTCCAGACCATTTTTAGTATAAATAAACAAAATACAGTTAGTAATTGATTTGGCTTATGGCCGTTACAGCTGGTTCAAATGGAGGGGAGAGTGAGCTTTTCCAATACAAAGTTAAGGTACCAGGCTGGAGTAGGGGCTTGCCTGGGGGGGGGGGGGTCTTAAATTTTAGTAGGTTTTTGGAAGTATATAAGAAACAAACAAAAAACAACAATTCCAGGGGATAAACAGTTAAATATGAATCCAATAAGTCCAGAAGCACAGTATAAGCAGTAGAGCAGACCGAGGCTGAAAAATAAATCCCACATGCAGCACTGGAATAAAATTGAATGTTTATTCACAAAACAGGAACAGTCAGGTAAGCGCTTTCACCCCAGAGGGCTTCTTTAAACCATTTACAGATGGAAATAATCAAGGCTGAATTTATAGTTCCTGAATAGCAATCGCAACTAGTTAATTAGCACAGGGTTTAAAGCAGTACTACCAAAATCCGCAACAGTGTAACATCAACTAAAATATATGAAAGGCAAAAACAGTGAGATAAAAAATAATTAAAAAATAAAACAATCATGTAAAATCTCATATTCATGTAAAAACATTCATCATTAGTCATTTTTAAACCTCTAGACTTAAGTATTGGTCTTAGGGGGACCTTGTCGTTTAACCCAGGCCACTGATCTGCCCTGAGTCTAATAATCCACCTGGTCTCTCGTACTTCTGTATAATTTCTAATATCCCTACCTCGTGGATTAGGAAAGATCACCTCAATAGCCATAAACTTGAAAGTATGATGCACGTCAATACTCATGACATGCTTTGAAGAATGTAAATTGAGAGAGGAGAGAAGCAACAATGATCCTTGTATGACAGTTTCCCTGTGCAAGTAGTTGAAAAAGCAATGGAAGGAATGTTGGACAATGTGTTGTATGAGAAGAAACTGAGCAAAAGAAACGCAAAATTGAAAGAGACTTTAATGACTTTAAACAGGGCCACATCTTCACCTGGCCTAGAGATGACTTTGAACACAAACCAAGCAAAAAATAAACTAATGAAATCCAAATAAACATTGTAGGCTCAATCTTAATCCACCAAGAAGATACTTTATTAAAATGAAGTTAGCGCTTTCGTTTTACTACATTGAGTAAAACTTCTTAAGTTTTACTCAATGTAGTAAAACGAAAGAGCTAACTTCATTTTAAGTAAAACAAAAGCGCTAAGTTCATTTTAATAAAGTATCTTCCTGATGGATTAAGTTCGAGCATACAACGTTTATCTAGAGATCGTAGTCCAGACCAAAGTAGGCAGCAAAGACAGCCACAGACTTGAATAAACGCTAGAACTCACTTCGTAAAAAACAGGTTTAATTGTGCAAAGTAGGTAAGCGCTTTCACATTCCGCTTCATCAGACCTTCAAAAGCACACACCAAAGGTCATTTGCTGCCTACTTTGGTCTGGACTATTATGTATACATTGTTTTGGCCGCAAGACTCTTATCTTATGGGGTGTTGTGTTTTTTGCTGGTTGTGTGACTTTGTTCGCAGGAGTGATGGGAATAATATTAATAACCCATCCTTGAGTAATGATGATAATGCCAGTGTGGTTAATGAGCAGTTAGCTTCGCTGATCCTGCCATCCACAGCCCTGAATGAAGGGGTGCCTATTTCTACATCTGAAGTTGGGACATCTGGGGCTGTTCTTGTTGGTGTCCCAGATCATGTTGATACCAGCAGGGTGGGTTCTGGGACTGCTTTTTCTATCTCTAATACAGAAGCTGTTGTGAGGAGGAAGATTCCTCTGTCCATTACTGCCAATATAAGCACTAGTTCCTCAGGTAATAATACTGTGGCAATGCTCCCTTTCCCCATCAGTGGAGACCACAGAGAGGGCAGGACTTGTTCCATGAGCAGGGACCAACAGAAGCAGAAACTGTTGGCGGAGTATAAGACAGAGGCCACACTCTCAAGAAAATGTGGGAGAGAGCAGGGACACACTAGTATGGAACATTTCTTGACACGTGTTAACGAAAGAAGAGACTGAGGTCCTTGAGAAAGGGCTAACTTTTATTCCATCTTGTTTGAGTGATACAACGGAGACTATATTGGATATTGGGGTCTTTACGAGGAATATCTTGTTAAAAATTAGAATTTGGTGATGCATCTTTTGCTGCTGATACTTATTGTTTTAAAAAACCTAGCTTGTATACTCATAATTCCCATCCATTAGATGCATTTATTAACTCATTAACCCCGATTACCGTCTCATGGTGCCTCTGTGGTTACACCCGAGTACGCTGTGAGACAGTAGTAACTGCATGCTGTTCCACCAGAGTGCCTTCTCGTAGTACACATAACTTTGCAGTCAGATTCTAACTCCAATGTTGAAAATTAAGCTGAAAAAGTAAGTGAACTCTGTCAGGTACCTTGTCAGCTTAAATTTCAGGATGGAGTTGCATGGTGTTCATATTTCAATTTTCGGAGAAAATCAGCTTGCAGTTCGCAGTGTACTTCCCTCTCCATAGCAAGCTGATTTTCTGTGTGTCTAATGACAGTCTTACAAGCCAAGCTATGACTTTAACACCTCCACCCCTGACCTAAAAATCCTTTGTTCTGTGCAAATAAATAGTGGGTCCACCAGTAAAAATTCTCTTTCTTTCTTCTGCCATTTGTGGAATTTACTGCTGGATCCCTCTACTTATCCTGCTGATAACTTCACGACCCGAGATCTGTCTGCGAGTCTTTTGCTACACATTGTTTCCCTAAGATCCAGATTAAGGTAAGATGGTGTCTTGTTACACTGAATGCATGCATGAAAGTAGATTGTGTGTTTCTGTGAATGTAGAACAGATTTTGCATGTATGTATGAGGGAGAGTGAACGGTGTATGAGAGAATGAATGGTGCATGCATGACAGCAGTTTGTGTGCTTGAATGCAGCAGAGACCGTGTACGGATGTATGAGAGAGAGTGTATGCATTGAAGGAGAGAGTGAATGGTGTACAAGAGAATGAACGGTGCATGCATGAAAGCAGTTTGTATGTGTGTGTGAATGTCATTTAAACTCAACACAACCCTCAGTCATGCTTACTGTACGCAAATAAGTTATTTTTTTAAATACATTCCCCGACTGTCTGAAATATCAATCTTCATTATCTAAAAATATGGTCCTCTATAAAACTTTCCCCACTCTCAATTCAAAACCACTCTTTGCCTTATGTTCAAAATCCAATTTCCATAACATTGCCAAAAATTCACAATTATAAAATGTCTGGACTCATAGTTCAAGCACTGTTTTTTTTTTTAACCCATAGAGAGTGTTTTACTTATTACAATCCATTCTGATGGTCATCCTATCAAGCTTTTATGCTTCATTTCTACTTGCACCATTTCAGTTGCTATCCATAAGAAGAGCTGCATATTCCACTGTCTCTAATAAACTTTTCTGTCAAAATACTGGAAAGGATTTAGTTAATAGTGTTTGCAGAGATCCACAGCTTCCCTCATCTCTTTCTCTCTCTCTCTGTTTTGCTGTGAGCCCTTGGTTTGCTGTATGGAATTACTGTCCTTTAGACCATCTCACACATAGGTAAGGAAGGTGCGTGCATGAAAGCAGTTAGTATGTATGTGTGTATGCAGCAGAGACTGTGTACGGATGTATGAGAGAGAGTGAACAGTGTATGAGAGAATGAACGGTGCATGTATGAAAGCAGTTTGTATGTGTGTGAATGCCATTTAAACTCAACACAACCCTCAATCATGCTTGCTGTACACAAATGAGTTATTTTCTTTAAATACATTCTCCGACTGTCTGAAATACCAATCTTCATGATCTAAAAATATGGTCCTCTGTAACACTTTCCATACTCTCAATTCAAAACCACTCTGCCTTACGTTCAGAATCCAATTTCCCTAACATTCCAGAAATTCACAATTATAAAATGTCTGACTCATAATTTAAGCACTGTTTTTTTTTACCCATAGAGAGTGTTTTACTTATTACAATCATTCTGATGGTCATCCTATCAAGCTTTTGTGCTTCATTTCCACTTGCACCGTTTCAGTTACTATCCATAATAAGAGCCACAGTTATTGTAGCTGTATTCTGCATTTACATACTGGTTAGAAAATATTTTATATTGTATATTATATTTTATATTAAAATAATGTATTTTGCATTTCATAACAGGTGCTTTGGATACTTTTCCACTGTTCCTGATATTGCCGAATATTTCTGGTTATGCCTAAATGCCTCATTTTCCATGTCCTTCCATTTTGTTTTTAATTTTTGGTAAATTCCCCGAGTACTGCAGTCCATTGTTGGCAAACATCCTGGAATATTACTTTCACAATTCATATGGATTTATATTTCAACAGCATATCTAAATACAAATGTGGGTTCCCTTATATGAGACCCATTGCTCCAACTACTATTATAACTGTCTGGGTGTCCTCCTTCCACATTGCCCGTTTCTGCCTATAAATCCTGGTATTTTATGTCTTTGTCTCTCATTTTGTATGTAAGACAGTAAAATTACTAGGTGTAGCATTTTGAATTATTAATGCTACTTTTGTCTTCTTTTGTTGGACTTTTATATCGGTTTCTCGCATCTATTTTTGAACTATAATGGGTGATCACATTTGATTTAAACTTCTTTCTCTGTAATGCTCTGTGCCTCATGTTTTCAATGCTTCTCATCTTCTTGCATATTGTAATGATTGCACAACCCCCAATGCCACAATCTTGGCACATTATTATGACATTCAGTATACAGATCCTCTGCCACTAGTGTATATACACAGTGACAAGATGTGCAATGGTTTCCGGTTCTGTTTTTCTGGAGCTGCATCGGTGTGTTTCTCCCATATGTTCAATGGACTTTGTAAACCAACATGTATGTAGTCCACTATCCTGGGCTGCTAATGTTAACCTTTCACCTTTTGGTTTAAATTAATCTCTCCTTAACCATTCTTGAGTCAGATTCTGATTGATAAGAGATTGTACCAATTTTCTGTACTTGCAACTATATTTGACTGTTCTGCATTTCTTGCCTTCCCATCTTATCCCTTCTCCTATTTTTTATTTTTTGATACATTCAGTTCCTATTTGATTTTGTCTACTTTTGGTTTGTTTTCCATTCCTGCCTGAAATCGATAAACTTCAGTTAAAGTAACAGGGAAGTCATATTAGACTTGTTCTCATGTTTAAAAATGTCACTGTGTTTGAATCTGGTGAGTTCAGGAGATATGTCTGCAGTCCTACACATGTAACCAATTTCGAGGTGGCCCACACCTCCTTCAGAACAAGGAAAATATAATCCTGGTATGAAGTGATTTTGTTTATCATTTGATTATTGAGAGGCATTCTTCTTGTTTTCCTGGCCAGCCTGGTGGCTCAGGGGTAATGTCTCAGCCTTACAGCTCAGGGGGTTCATTTTTGACTTCCGGTCACTGCTTATTTGAAAATTTCATATTCTCCCCATGGCAATGTGGGTTATCTCAGGGTGCTACAGTTTCCTGCAACCACAAAAAAGCTTGCTTGGCTACACTTGTGTCTATTGTATTTACTGTTATAGGTTCATAGTTATATACTATGCTAATGACCACCAGAGCTTTTATAAGCCTAGCCGTGCAATCCAAGTGGTAGTCTCTGGGATACATGTCTCTCCAGCAGGTCCTATTTATACCCCGATCAAGGTTTAACTCTTTCAAATGGGTAATTGTGATGCTGTTAGTTTTGTGCATTTGTTAGAAGTATGATGTGTGTTCTTTTACCGAGGAACCTCTGTGGATGTTCCACTTGTTGGATATGCCTGGTTAGTTATATACTAAAGGGGGCATTGTTCTCAACAGGTCTGAATAATGCCAAATACAGTGGAACATTGACTTCCTTGGGCCTAGATGCCATACCTTTGTGCATTGCAGAACAGAATGATTTCCTCACTAGCATAGACATGTGATGGTCAAAGGCTAGATTAATGTCTGTGTGTGCCCCCAAGTCCATGACTACTGAGTCAACTCTTAGGGATGTGGTGTCAATATGACAGTTACAAGGGCTGGATGACTTCCTGGGGGATACTGTTATGTATTTCTTGACAAGTTAGTGTTAGTCCATGGCTCAGATGCCAGTTATTTATCTGTGTTAGCCCTTTATGGAAAACATTTGTGGCAGTGGCTGATTTGAGGTTGCGGACATACCTCAAGAATGTCTTCTGATTGTCCTTGGCCTGGGAGTACAAATGTAGGTCAGATTTGGTTTTGGTAGATTTTATTTTTCTTCCGATTTGTTTGTTTAGTTTGAGATGGCTTTTATCTTGCTGGGTGCTGCACCTCCTACTTTTTTGACATGATTTTCTTCCTTCTGTAACGCAGCCTATTGATGTTGTGATTCCACCAGGGTGGCTTGTTTTTATTAGTTAGTTCTGTACTTGATGCTGTTGGGTTGGATAGTGAGTGATTCCAATAAGTTTAAATACATGGGTTTCCTGGGTCATAGAGTGGGACCTATAACTTGCAAGTAAGTGCTATAGGATTGGCTTATGGTACTGAAGATGGAGAAGCTCAAGTTTATTGTCCTGTTTGACCAGCCATGAGATATAGTTTTTTAAAGTCAGACACCACCACCTTTAGTCCCTGTCTGTATATTGTATTACTTAATACTTTCTGGTATGTCACATTGTGTATCTTCCATTACGCACTTAGGCCACTAATTCTAGTAAAATCCCCTAGAATTAATTTCTTATAGATGTCTCCTGACTTACTTGCTGACTATTACAAGCATGGAGCTATCATATGCTTTGTGCTTTTTTCTTGGCTTTGTCAGTCTTCTTCTTTCAGCTTTTCCCAGTTAGGGGTCGCCACAGCGGATCACCTGTCCACTCATGATTGGCAATAGAGTTTTTATGGTGTGCAGTTGCCAGCCCGGTGCCCAACCTTCCACGGAAGGCACACAAATGCACGCACTCACACCTAGGACCAATTTAGAGTGTCCAATCCACCTACAGCATGTCTTTGGGATGTGGGAGGAAATCGGAGAACCCGGATGAAACGCACGCGACCACAGGGAGGACATGCAGAATCTGCACAGAAGGCACCCCAGCTGTGGATCAAATCAGAAAACCTCTTGCTGTGAGGCAACAATGCTAACTGCTGCACTACCGCGGCCGCCCTTGGCTTTGTCAGTAATTTGTTGAATTTAGGTGGGAGGAAGGGCTCAATATCTAAGTGTTATACTATTTTACTGAATTACACAGGTCTTCTCCTTACTGATGATAATGAGTCTGTGTTACATAACAGCTGCACATGGTAATATAATGAATGCCTACTCAACAGGTTATGTGCAGCAATTATCACCTGTGTCTCAGCATGCATAGCTTTGCATGTTATTATCACAGTGCAGTTACAATATAGCACTGAGTCATTATCAGTTTTCAGGCAAAACTCTCAGCAACTGTCACTGTTGTTCACATAAGCAGAAGTCGTTATCACACTGATGAATGCACAAGCCAGATTTGATTTTTTTTCCACTTGGAGTCATTGCAATCCACTCCCACACCAGTTTCTTTCTGTCATTTGTACAATTTCAAGAAATGTAACAAATCTATGAGGCAAAATCTGGACAGGCTGCGAAAATCAGGACACTTGAGAGTTATGACAGGGATAGATTTTAATTTTCTTCTTTTTAACTTAGAAAGGTACTAGAATAACAGGTTTTATGCTACAATGTATGAAAGATATGAAATATGTGCTATTATTAGTGCCTTGCATCCTCTGATTTGCCAGAAAAAACACAAAATTATATGATAAACAGAGCAAAACTATGAAGCTAAATTAGTGGACTGGCAGTCCTTACTCTGTTTTTTTTCTCTTTATATGTGCCCTTCCTGTGCCCCCTTGTCAGACTGTGTGCAATTTGGTGTTTTCAGGGCTGGTCGGTATGTACCTCTGCAGCATCACTCATTGCGTGTCATTTGGTGTTGTCAAGGGTGATAGGTATGTACCTCTGCATCATCATCATCACCAGTTATGTACCTTATGAAAAGAATAATGCCCTGTGGATAGGAGTGAAGATTTGGATGGGCTAACCAGGTAATGCATATGATATATACATATATATGTAGTCTTCCACTACATCTGTCAAACATCAGTAGTAATCTGTTTATATTTTCTTTCCTGTGCAGGTTCATCCATCTTCTGACACTGACATGGCTTCACGAGCCAGAGAACAACAAGTGAGAGTGTGGGTATGTGCCCATTCTTACATTCACTGAGCTGCCAGCCATGCCTCCGTAAGTGAAAACCACTACAACTTGAGCTTCCCCATGTCTAGTGTGAAGGTATACTGGATTGCAAGAAGAGGTAGGCATCGGAGCGGAGAGCTACAGTTGTTGGAAGAGAAGTGTTCCATCTACCCTGAGCCCGACATTCTTGTGCTGCACATTGGAAGGAATGATGTCATCAGTCACCCACTTGGAAGGCTATGGTTTCAAATCAGAGTAATTTTTGAACATCTGCAGTCGTAGTGGCCACGTTGTCATTTTGTATGGTCCGACATAATTCCTTGCCAGATATGGAAAACAACAAACAGTCAACGGGTAGTGCACCAGACCAGGCATTTACAGAATGGGTTGATGCATGGCTTGATGCACAGGATAGGTGGATCTACAATCTGCCATGACAGCACCTTTTCAGAAGGGATGGCATTCACCTAACTGAGGAGGGCATTGCGTTGTTCTTGACTGACCTCCACAATGGTGTGAGGAGAGCTATGCATGATACATTGCTAACATCCAGCTTGTGAGAAAAATGGAAAACACCCATGACCAAGTAGGACCAGTATGGTAAGTAAAACTCTGTTGTTATATTTATGAGCTGGTGAAGATGCTGAGAAAGAACTGTTTCAAGAGAGTGCTTCCTTGTACAATTGAATATGTCAGTAACCATCCTTCAATACTTTTTTTATTCTGCTTTTATTAGTCATGTGTAGAATTTAGATGATGGGAAGGGCTTAGTAATACAGAACTTGATCCCTTAGGTCCATTGCTGAATGGACAGATGTAAAGAGACAATGCATAGGTAAGGCAGACTGCTGACACTGAAGGAGGTCATGAGACTGTAGTGGTATCAGCTCTCTTGAGTAGGTAGCCAGCACAGTTATCGGACAGATCAGATGGCCTTGCATGCCACTGAAGTCCCATGCCTGTCCTGGGTTCATTAGTGGAGTGGCAGTCCTTACCTTGCTTTTTCTCTTTACATGTACCCATTCAGCAGTATGTTGGCTAAACCAAGAGTGTGTATATTTACTATGATATGTGTCTACATGGTAAAACAATTGGGTCTGAATGCTGTACACATGTACAGATATCAGTTTATTTAGGACTCAGGTTATGGAAATTATGATTTTTTTTCATATTTTTGGTAAATATTTTGCTAGGTAGCATGTAATTGTGCCAAGTTATACCTCATTTTGAAGACAGTGTTAGCCCTTACAACATGATAAAATAAATGTCTGTATGCCGTACACATGTACAGATATCAGTTTTTTAGGAGTTAGGTTATGAAAATTATGATATGTGTTCATATTTTAGTGAATGACTCGGCTAACGAAAGATGTCAATGTGCTAAGTAATACCTCATTTTGAAGACAGTATTAGTCCTTACAACGTGGTAAAAAATGTGGCCTTGCACTGTACACATATCATTTTGTTTAGGGCTTACGTTATGAAAATTATGATTGTTTTCATATTTTGGTAAATAACTTTGCAAAGGAACATCTCAATGTGCTAAGTAATACCTCATTTTGAAGACAGTATTAATAGTTCCAACGTGGTAAAAGAACTGTGCCTGTATGTCGTACACATATCAAAGTTTGTTTAGGACTTACGTTATGGAAATTATGATTTTTTTTCATATTTTGGTAAATAACTTTGCAAGGGAACATGTCAGTGTGCCAGTACCTCATTTTGAAGATATTTCTTTTACCATGTTGTAAGGAGTAACACTGTGTCTGTGCAGTGTACACTTGTACAGATATCACAGTTTTAGTCTTGTAGGATTATGAAAATTATACGTTTCCAATACTTCTCATTATTATGCCCATATCTTTGCACGGGAGCTTGGTGACGACACAAATTATGCATCATTGTGAAGCTGACATTGAGCCACACAACTTGCACACTGATAAGTAGCCTCTGTCTGTTACAGGTGATGAGATGATATGCTTTGTTTACTTATCAATTATGATAAATATATTAATCATATTTCTGTGAATATCTCCATAAAGGAGCATCACACAGTAATGGTTAAGGTATCATTTTAAAGCTGACATTCTTACAAACAAATTAAATACAAATTGTATGGGTCTACATGGTACATTGACCAAGATATTGTGCTTTGCTTTTCCAAAAAGATAGAAAATATGCACAATATCAGCATTCCTTGACAAATATTTAATAATGACTTTGATGCGCACTACCAACATTTACACGTTGGAAAGGGCAGTGTCTGCTGAACAACTTTCGCATTTATATTTTTAGTCTAGCTCTTACAGTTAAAGAGTTATGAACATTTGTTTTCTGTGTGGTATTACAAATGGATTTTCTGAAAATGAGCTCAGGCTGCACTGTTGTTCCTGTGGTGAAAGTAAGCAGGTAGCATTTTCTGAGCTGCTCCAGAGTGAATGAGTTAATGACATTAAGCTGATGTCTGCTGAGTTAATGACATTAAGCTGATGTCTGCTGAAGTGCACACTGTTTTCGGACAGCTAACACTCACTTTTAGGACACCATATAATGTTATGCCTGTGTCCATTTTATCTAATGCTGTCTGTCACCAAACAGCTGTGTAGTAATACACTGACATTTTCTTTGCAGAAAACATTGTTGCATTTTCAATTTTTACAGGGATGTTGGAGGGACTGCAAACTGTAAAAACAGTGCAGCAGTTGCAAATGAGTGGTGAAACTAGTGATCAAATCTTTCCTATACCAGGGTATTATGCAGTGACTTTCCTGTATTTGGTTCAATTTTTACTTGAAAATATCTGGATTGTAATTTCTGGTAAAACTCTCTAATTTCACGTTTGAAAGTAGAAGTCATTACTTGTCCGTTTTTATCTAAGCTATCAGTTTGTAATAGTTATACTAAGTTTTTCAATGTACACCTACTTACAGTGATAGTGATGTAAGTTAGCAAGTGTTTTATGCCTCATTTGGTTTTAACTCTTTTTGTCTTATTATTTAATAGAAGGTTTTAGTCATGGGGAGGCAGTAATGGAGAATTGATGTGCCCATATTACATAGCAGACTATATGCATTCAAAATTGTAGTTATTACAGCTGAGCAGTGAAATTTCACTGCTCTTTTTGACAAGTGATTAAGATCCCCGGCATCTATGAGCTAACACCCCTCTGGCAAATGGGACTTCAATTTAACATATCATCTGAAGGGTGGCAGATTTAGGAGTGTATAACTCTCTACTGTACTGCAGTGCCATTAATGGGAAGTTAGACCAAGTACTTTGGGAAGTGAACCCACAACCTTTACATGGTGGATGTTCTTGAAGAGCATGCCGGGGGGGGGGGGTTAAAGTGAAAGTGATGATTAAGACATGTCTGGAAAGTATAGGATTTTTCCCAGCACAGATAGACAAATCCAAAGGATGAGGGCATGGGTACAAGTGACTGACATGATGTTGCTTCCCGTAGCATATCTAGACACTCACAATACACATGCAGAATTTTGTGATTTAAGAGGTCTCAAAGTACAGCTGTTTCTCTTTGACAGGAATGACTTCATTTCATTGGAGCAGAGTGCCAGGATGCCATACCAATATGTAATTCACTTTATTGGAGTAACACTTGCAGATCGCTTAAAGGTTTCCCTGTGGTAGACACCCTAGAAATGCAAAGGGGATGCACACTTTGGGCTGAAAACTGATTGACGTGACAGTGTAGGTTATCCTTTTCATCATGTCAAAACAAGGTGAAGCGGCTTATAAATGGATGTATTTTGGTTTAGATAGCTATTGGGCATAGCCTAAAAAAAATCAGCTCTAGACATAGTGTACAAGCTGATGAACCACATGAATAATTTTTTCGTAGCAGAGAGTGACAATCAAAAGGAAGAAAGGCATAACATAGTATGATAGGAATAGTATGCATATTAGAGCATATCTGCACTGTTTCCAGTACATTTATTATTTATGTACTTATTGACATCTGATTAAAGAATATAACATTGTATAATCTCAGTGCAGTCAAATGAAGGTACCCTTGTGTTTAACACCCCCCATAACCAAACGAGAACATAACCCATGTACTAAAAAGATAATTTGTGAGCTAGAGGTGATGACAGGTAGTACAGTATTAGTGAATGGTTATATTGCAGTACGGAACAGCTTTATTTTACAGAACAGATTTCCAGTGTGCTGCATATCTTCAGTAATGTCAGTAACATAGTGTTATCACATGTCCCACTTTATGCAGTACAGCAATACCTCTCAACCTCTTAGATAAAATACTCTGGACAAAACCATAAATAATGGGGGGACAAAAGCCCAAAATAGGGAAGATTTTTAAATATTGTTCTTACAAGTTGATAGAATAACAATCTTTAATGACTTGCCAATAATTTGCTAGAAAAACACAATTTTATGAAAAACAGACCAAATATACGCAACAAAATTCTGGACATTCTGCAGAAATCTGTACGGTTGAGAAGTATGACTACAGCCACTGAAAGGGTAGTTGTGTCCTGTGAAAAAAACATCAAAAATGTCAGATGTCTGAGAATTGTAGGATAAAAATGCTTCCTAAATTTCTACCAATACATGCATAATACCATTATTGTGTCTTTGAAACAGTACAAATAAATCAAAAAAATGAACTTTTATTTTGGCAATAAATTGAAGCCCAGTCCTTTGCACTGGTTGTAGATATGGTTTGTCCTACAAAATCTCACATTTTCATAAAATGTCCCACTTTGGGCACTACAGTCACTCTATATATAATCAAGCAAAAGCAGTATATGAAGGCAGGAGACAATACACATACAAGGAAAATTATTTATCTTGTGTTGATTTGCCATGAAGGACAAGGCATTAGAGAGTATGAGGTAGTGAACAGGGTAGGATACTAGTTGTGTCACTGCTCTGACATTGCCATCATTTGAGTAAGTTGGAATAGCAGCAACGGTTTGGATAAGTGTCATGTAGGACTAATGGTTGTCAGACAGGGAATCAGCCACTTAGGCAATACAGACAGAATGGTGACAAAAAACTCAAACTGTGTCATTTCAGATATTTGTCTGCAGATAACAGTAGAATCGGATATAAATGCATACAGCTGTAAGGCAGAGCTAGAAAGAAAAGTGCTTAAGAACATATATCGTTCAATGCAGACAGTAAGTCACCAACATGTAGCATGTACAGCAGGAAATGCATGAGGACACCACAAAATAAATTATGAAATTAAAGGAATGGACGGGTGTGTCTAGCCCATACCTGTCAACTGCCTAGATTTTTGCAGAATATCCAGATTTTCATCTGATATTTTTGGTCTGTTCCTCATAAAATTTGTGGTCGTCTTCCAAATCACTGAAGATCAGTGTCACTAAATAATGACATACATTTGAGCTGAGACTTCTTATCCTTCAGAAAGAATAGCTGGTCAAGAGGAGAAGGTCAACACTTGCACCACACCACTCCACACCACATGGAACACATAGCCATCCAGAACACACACCACCACTGCCTTCACATAAAAACAAAAAACACACACCCACCTTTGTGGAGGCTCTCAATAAAAATCTACCCAAACAGCAGAGACCTCCAAGGCAGAAATGCACTCAACCACCACAACACAAATCAGGAGATGCATAACTCTCCTAAACAGCGTGCCACTCAACCAAAGCCCCTAAGGCAAAACAGCATACCCAGCACACTAGTCATAGGTGACTCAATAGTGAGGCATACTGATGTCTCACTCACTAGGTTGAATAAGGAGAAAGTAACAGTCAGCTGCCTGTCAGGTGCCAGGATCCTCCACATAATGCACGCACTCAGGTCCCTCAACAACAGATACAAATACGACTGTGTCATTGTACATGTGGGTGTGAATAACTTGAGACATACCTACCTGGACTACATGAAAAGAGACATGGAGGAGCTCTCGGATTATGTAGCCCAGGTGGGTATGACCCTAGCCTTGAGCAACATTCTACCATCACCCAGAATGATATCACAGTACAAGCAGAAAATGATCGACTTCAACAATTGGCTAAGTTTCTGATGTCATTCTAAGGGGATCCCAGTATTTGTCTGCCTGGGATGACATGATTGACAGACCTTGATGCTTTGCCAGAGATGGCCTGCATCTGTCACCCCTGGGTTTCCAGATACTGGCAAAGGCTCTTGCCACTCCTATGGTGCCTTTTTAGGCAGGATTCCAAAGACCAAATTACCACCGTAACATCTACAAACAAATGCAATCCTGAGGGTCATGCTGCTCAATGCTAGAAGTCTAAATCTCAAAATGCACTCACTAAACACACTCCTTAAATGGTGAACATCGACATTTGTGCTGTAACAAAGACCTAGTTCAAGCCAGCAGAAAGCTCGCCTGCACTACCAGGCTATAACTCATTCCACACCTTTCGGCCCCGGAACTTGGACAGAAGATCCGAAGGCGATGGTGTTTCCATATTCATAAAGGATGCGCACACCTCCAGATTGCTAGCCCAACATAACGCATCAGAGATACTTCAGGTGCAGCTAACATTGAGTAAGACAGCAATTCAGGTCATAGCCTGTTATAGGTCCCGACCCATGTCCCAAGACTCACATTCCATGTTCCTAAGCACCCTGGAGAATATTAGGGTCCAACCTAACACTCTCATACTGGGCAACTTCAACTACCCCTTCTTTAACTGGGAAAACTACTCATGTACCAATACACTTGCCCAATATTTCCTAGAATTCATTAATTCCAGTGCCCTGGATCAGCTCGTTCTTACCCCCACTAGATGTAGCAACATGAATTCCAATGCCCTGGACCTGCTCGTTCTCACCCCCACCAGAGGTAGCAACATTCTTGACTTGGTCATTATTAACATGGGCGGCCATTGCTCTACACCAATAGTCAACTCCTCCCTGATTAGATCCGACCACAAACTAATCACCTTGGAAATCTACATCTCCCCCAGCCACCCTCTGCAAAGTTAACCAACATGAAAAACTTCTCCAAAGCTAACTTTGGGCTCCTAAAAACAGAGATGGCTAACTTCACGGCACCCATGCAAATGGAGAATAGTTGCATGACTGCCGAATCATACACCAATGCACTGTACGAACACGTACACAAATGCATGGATCTCACCATACCCAATAAAACCAAGACACTCTCCTCCAAAAAAAGGTGGTCCCCTGCCATAAACAAACTCTACAACAGAAGAAGGAAACTGATGTGGAATAAGGTGAAGTCCCAAGACTGGAAAAACTTCCTTATCAGCCTCAACAAAAAGTTGAGATCCCACATCAAATCCTCTAAAGCTAGCTATGAAAACAGAATTCCAGCAGATAGTAAAGACAACCACAAGACCTTCCATATTTATGTAAAGAATCTCCACGGCAATACCCAGATTTGCTCTGAGCTACTGCACAATAGTACCTCCTATACAGAGCCAACAGATATTGCCAATATACTGGCTGACAGATTCACTGCCAACATTACCCCTCCCCCCCAAAGGACCAATCACAATAACAGTAGATTGCCAAGCACCCAGTATTACTGCTGCACAGGTTAAAACAGCACTGTCCAAGGCCAAGAATACAGCTTCTATGGGAC
This sequence comes from Protopterus annectens, assembly GCF_019279795.1. Taxonomy (NCBI): domain Eukaryota; kingdom Metazoa; phylum Chordata; order Ceratodontiformes; family Protopteridae; genus Protopterus; species Protopterus annectens. Next base: position 1,639,365,190 of record NC_056741.1, on the reverse strand, counting down.
CTGACAATATCCTTGGCTGTGTTCTCTATGAACTACAGAGTAAACTGGCGCATCACCTGTGTGCCCTGTTCAATCACAGCCTCACCTCAGGCTTTGTCCCTACCAAATGGCGCACTGCTATAGTCATCCCTCTCCACCAAGGATGGGTGACTACAGACCCTGGGAACTATCACCCCATTAGCCTGACAAGTCTGATATGCAGAGCTATGGAACGCATCATCATGGACTTAATAAATAAAGATATAGGGAATCTCCAAACTCTGGATCTGACACAGTTTGGTTTTGTGAAGTGTAGATCATGCATGCTCAACTTGGTCGACTTCTTTGAGTCAGTCACCAGAGTTGTGGATGAAAGCAATGTGGTTCATACAGCCTACCTTGATCTGGCCAAGGCCTTTGATACAATTCCCCACTCGAGAATCATAGAAAAACTCCCTAAGCTAGGCATCAACCCCTATATCACTAGGTGGGTTGCAAACTGGCTCACAGATAGAACCCACAGTGTGAAAGTAGCTGAATCCAAGTCAGACTGCCAACCAGTCAAGAGTGGAGTCCCACAGGGATCAGTCCTGGGATCTCTCCTGTTTGGTATCTACTTCTCAGAAGTCCAGGCCAACACAAAGGGACTCTGGCTGACAAAGTTTGCAGATGATTGCAAGTTGGGAGCCATTATTAACTCCCCAAGTGATGTTTACATCCTACAGAAAGGCCTCACTGAGTCCAACAACTGGTGTCAGAACCATGGCTTAAGCTCAATGCCAAAAAAAATTACTACATCAATGATAGTCCACTGAACACAGAAGGCGTTATAAGAGATCTGGGAACACAGGTTGACAGCAACCTCTGTTTTGACCACCACATTGCCACTGTGGTCAGAAAGTCCTTCTATGTGGCACATCTCATTACTAAGGGTTTTGCATCCAGGAAGAAAGAGGTCATTGTCTTCCTGTACTCTTCCCTCATTAGGCCAGTCATCGAGTACAATGCCCCATTTGGCATGTACCTCACTAGACACCTGCAATAACTGGAGAGGCTGCAAAAGTATCTCACAAAAAGGATCCTAGGCCTTAAACACTTGTCCTATATGGGCAGACTAAAAAACTACATCTATTCTGTCTCATATCGCCTACTTAGAGGTGATTTTTGCTTGATTTACAAAGCCATGTCTGACCCAGCTCTGTTAGAAATGCTACATCTAAAGAAATCCCAATCCCTCCACACCACAAGCTCCAGAGACCTCAACCTCATTACCACACTCAACAGAACGTGCTGGAGGGACAGCTTCATAACCCAGAGACTGCCCATGCTATGGAATAGACTTCCCATACATGTCAAACAGAGCACCTCACCGGCCCTCTTCAAGAGAAATCTTGATGAGTGAATGGGAAATAGCAAATTCACCCTTTGTGGTTCACTCCAGTGGCTCTACTTGACAGAAGTCCTGGGAACTAGGGTCGGGTGGCATGATGCCAGCCAGGATAATACTATGGGCTATGCTTGTAAAGGCTTCAGAGCCATTAGCCTAGTACACACCTATTCTAGCAGCTTTCTGAGTTTATATGAAGACTATGTCTACTAATCTTTGTACCTTGTAGCACAAATGTGCTTTTTACAGAGCTAGTAGCAGGTCAGAAACCCATCACAGTTGCCTAGTATTCAGGGATCAAAAAATAATGGGACATGGAAAAAAAAACAAGACTGTTTTTACTACTGTTTGAAACTTGCATCATTCAGATGCTTTCTACAGAAGCTAGGGCATTTGTGTCATAAAATCATTGCAGTTCGCTAGCATTCAGAAATCAGCACAAAATAATATATGAATTGAAATTAACAGAAAACTCTGTTTACCAGTGTTTTAACTTTGCACTGCTGATGTGCTTTTCTGCAGAGTATTAGCAAGTCAAGTCATAACATTCCTGAAAAGCTAGTTTTCTCTGAGGATAAAAAGCACAGTTGAAACTAACGTGTAACTCAGTGAGAGCTGTTGTGAGTATAACTGCAATTTGAGATGGAATCTGGATAACACCTCTGAAGCTTCCTGTAAGCATCCTCCCCCAAACCCTGCAGCCGAAGTTGCGACATGCTCAGACAGCCAGAATGAAAATGTAAACAAAGACCAGAATCAAAACAAAACATCCCTGGGATTGTCACTTTAATCTCAGAATATATCCTCGGGACAACCTACTTGGCTTGCCTGCTCAGAGACTTCTATCTAGGCAAACCAGAACAGTCTTATCTATCAGATCTAGTTTGTTGGTGTCTAATGCTAAAAGCAACAGAGTAATCAAAGCCCAACTTTTTAAGAAGCGTTCTTAGAAGTCCAGTTATGGTTAATTGAGCAGATTTCTTCATCTGTTAAAAGAAGGAGAGAGATTGAGGATGCAAACGGTGAGAGGCTTTGATCGAATTAGTCAGTATAGAGTACAGGAGGAACCGCAGACATCTTCCTGTATCAGAAATGATATTGCAGCATCGTACCTGTGATACAGACTGTAGATCTCAGAGCAACCCTGAAAATGCTCATACCGAAGAACATGTCGTAGTATCCATTCCCCTTCCTGATGATGTCCCAGTTATCCCCGAAGTTGAACATTCCTTGAAGACCGTCCCCGTTGCTAGATCCAAATCTTACTTTTATGTTACATGATCAGTTCTTATTTCCAGACCCTAGTGTAAAGTGTACAGCAACCTGGACATGATTGTTTTATGCGTGCCTAATTTTGTATGATTGCATGTCAAAAGATCATTTCTGTAAATTGCATGTCATTGAATACTGTCATTTCATATATGGACTATTTCTCAAAGAGGGAGGATGTAGATCAGAGTGTATGTATGTACCTTTAAGAAGCATTTCCAGATGTAAGCACGTGCATAAAAATAGTGAGCACGTACAAGCAGCAATGTCATTTTGAAAAAAACAGCAAAACTGTTAACATGTACGAATGTGGTAGTCAGTCTGTTTATAAGTCTGATGTTCATCATGTTTCACTGTTGCAGTCCTAACCAATGGGTTATCCGGCTCCCGGTAGCCCTCGATCGGCCAGAATACCAAAGGTAAGTAAAAATGACGTCAGCTGTCGTCAGTTGTAAAGGAAGTCAGGGCATCTGATACAAAAGGAGGCAGCCAACGTCACTTCCTCAGTCTTCCGTGCCACGGAGCCCAAAGCAGAAGCATTTCTTGCACTAGTGCCGGTCGGCAGTTTACCTTTTTTGTTTCCAACTACAAAGTTGAAGTCAACTACAGCTAAGTACCCCATTGGGGATCCTCTTTTCTTGCCTTAACGAATGTCAGAAAAGGTTAATGATTGTCTTACCTGTGGAAAGCAGATTCTCCATAGATATTTTCATTCCTATTGTATTATTTGTTTAGGCCTTGACTACGATGTTCCTAATTGGGTCAAGTCCTCTGATGATGTTAGGTTGGTCATCAGTCATGCGGTAGCCAGTGAGGTGCCTTTGCAGACCCTGCAGCCCACAGATTTTCAACTGCAGGCCTTGGTTGAGACCATTTCAGAGGCCCCCAGGCCTCCGTCTTCCATTTTACCTTCTGACCTTCCACCTGTTGCCTCTTCAGCTGGAGCTAGAGCCGCAAAGCTGACTCTGGTGTCCGAGACCACCGTTCAGACAGCAAGCACATACCGATGACTTCAGCTGCAGCTTCGGCGGTTGCCAGGTCTCCTGAGTCCTTTAGACTTGCAGGGAAATCTTCCAGTCGTAAGCCTGCGAAGAAGCAGGCTCCAGTTTCCTCTCGTTCCCCTCATTCTCAATGGTTGATGACCTTTTGACTCTTATTAGGGGTTCACAGCCTCCTCCTTCCAAAAGAGGTAGGGATGTCTCTCCTGAGGCTTTGTCCTTTTCAGGCTCTGATTCTTCTAGCATTTCTGTTTATGAAAAAGAAGTTACTCAAGCTTTCTCTCCCTTTGAGGATTCAGATGCATAAGAGTCCATCCCTACTTTAAATACTCTCAAGGAACATTTTAAATGGGAAAGTCAGGAATATCCCCTTTCTAAGAAAAAGATTAGGGAGTTTTTGGATTTGCCTCCGCATAAGCCTTTGGCTATTACACCTGTGTTAGAAGTGGTTGATGATGTTTTTCTTGAAAATTCCTTGACTCCAAATTCAATTCCTCCTGCTCCCAGGAAACCTGACAGGTACTATAGAGTCCCTGATTCTCAGTTGTTTCTTTTCAGGAATCCGTTGGCTGATCCAGAGGTTATTTCTCAAGGCCCTAAAGGAGTTAAGGCCACTGTTACTAAAATTCCTGTTCCTTCTGACAGGGAATCTGGGAACCTAGATAGGGGGGGTAAAAAGGTTTATACCTCTGCCACTCTTGCTATTAGGTCTAATAATTGTCTTTTTCATATGCTGAAGTACCAGCAGCACACCTTGGAAGCTATTAAGTGTAGGATAGCAGGTGTGCCTCAGTTGGTGGAGAGTAAGGATATTGCAGGATTTGCTAAATTCTGCCAGTCTGATCAATAAACGTTCATTACACTGTGGTTTTGACATTCTAGAAGCCTCCTGTAGGGCTACATCTACTGGCTCTGTTATTAGAAGGCACGCTTGGCTCAGGGAGCAGCCCCTACCAAAGCCTGTTAAGGTTAAGCTTTTAGATGTACCTTTGCATAATGACAGACTTTTTGGCAGCAAAGCAGAGGAAGTGCTCAAGAAGATGGAAGACAGTTAAAGACTTTCTGCAAGTTCAGCCTCCTCGCTTTAGCAGGAATTATCCTTCTAAGAGTTGGACATTCCCTGATACCAGCAGACAACCGTTCTAGGACTAGAGGTTATAAATTTTCTAAGGGGACAGGTGACTACTTCTCAAAGGTCTAAGTGTTGGCAGGCTTCCTCTTCCAAGGTGGGAAGTTCTAAGCCTGCATCTCAATCTGAACATTCTCAATGACTCTGTCCAACTTCTGCCTGTTCTTGTCTGCTCGGAGAGTCCTTTAGGGGGAAGGTTGGCCCTTTTTACAAATGTCTGGGCCACCATCACGGCCGACAAGTGTACTCAGGACTGTATCCCTAGGGCACAAGTTTTCTTTCCACATCTTTCCAGTACCCAAAGGATTCCCAGACGCTCCTCCAAACCAAAGGGCAGAAGTAGAAAAGCAAATTTTGTCTCTGTTACATCTGGGAGCAATAGAATCAGTTCCTGCTCAGCAGGTAGGCCAAGGTTTCTATTCCAGACTTTTCCTAGTTCCAAAAAAAAAAAAAAGGCACCTGAACTCTTTCTTGAAAATTCCAAAGTTCAAAATGCTCACTCTGCATCAGTTGCTGCCAGTGTTAGAAAAGGATTCCTGGCTGGTAACGTTGGATCTCAAAGAAGCTATCTGCACATCCCTATCAGGGAAAGTTGCAGGCAATAACTTCATTTCAGGGTGGGCAAGCAACATTATCAATTCTCTGCACTGCCCTTTGGCTTATCTACTGCTCCCAGAGTTTTCGCAAAGTGCCTGGCTCCAGTCATTGCTTTTTGCAGGCAAAGGAAAATTCAGATTTATCCATACTTGGATGACTGTCTAATTCAAGCAAATTCTCAGGAACAGCTGTTAAAGGATCTAGAATTTGTAAAGACTCTCCTCTCTTTCCTGGGTTGCACTCTCAATGTGGAAAAATCAAAAATGGTGCCATCCAAGGAGATAATATTCCTGGGAGTGAGTCTGAACACAGCAGTCCAGATGTTATATCTCACCCGGGAGAAGCAGACAACTCTTTCAGTTTGCTTCAAGGACTTGGCAAGCCTGTCCCAGCTCCCTACAAAGAAATACCTGCAAGCTCTGGGATTCATGGCCTCTTGCATTCTCATGATTCCATATGCAAAACTGCATATGAGGAAACTGCAATGGTACCTCAAGAACACTTGGTGTCAACACACACAGGACCTAGATGTGATAATTCCTCTGCTTCCATGTCTGTGGACAGAGTTTCTATGGTGGACAACAGCCTGTCTACAGAACAAAGGCATGCCCTTTTGCCCACCCATGGCCACTCAAGTTCTTACTACAGATGCATCGGACTCCACCTGGGGAGCTCACCTGGATGGCAGATGCATACAGGGAAGTTGGAATGCCCAGCAGATGCACCTGCACATAAATTTAAAGGAGCTGATGGAAGTCCAGCAGGCCTTACTAACTTTCAAGCATCTTCTTTCTCCGGGAACCCTGCTTGTCAGGGCAGACAACGCCACAGTCATGTGGAGTATCAACAAGCAGGGAGGGACTCATTCTTACCTCCAGTGCAGACAGAGCACAAGTCTTTGGTCCATAACAGCATCCTTGTGCCTGCATCTCCTAGCTCAGTTTCTTCTAGGAAGGCTCAATGTTTTAGCAGACCAGTTGAGCAGACAGACCTTGGATCCTCACGAGTGGCAGCTGAACAGAGCAGTTTTTTACAGCATCATTCACCATTGGGGCACTCCTCAAGTGGATCTTTTCTCCTTTCCAGACAACCATCTTCTACCTCTTTTTTGCACCAGACATCACAGCAGAGCCTGGAAGGTGGATGCTCTTTCCTTCCCTTGGACGATGCTGTCAGTTTATGCCTTCCCTCCTCTTCCCCTTCTTCCCAGAGTATTATTGAAGATCAGGACGAACGATCAAGGACTGTTCTCATAGCTCCGGACTGGCCCAGGCAGCATTGGTATCCACTGCTTCACAGTCTCTCTCATTTTCCTCCTTGGCATCTTCCGCTGAAGCCAGATCTTTTGGTTCAGTTAGGGGGAAACATCCTCATCTTCAGTCTCTCCATTTGTCAGCATGGCACATTGTATGACTCCATCCTTTTCTTCTTCCCTTTCCCAGCAGGTGGTTGACGTGCTGAAGGAGGCCAGGAGGCCTAGCACTAGGAAGTCTTATGCTGGCAAATGGGAAATATTCTTTCATTGGATGCAGGCTAGAGGGGAATCTTCTTATCAGCCTACCCTTCCTCTGATCCTGGAATACCTGGCTGATTTGCTTCAGGTTAGTCTTTCTTTTTCCTCTAACAAGATCCATGCTTCAGCCATTTCTGCTCATTGTTCTTTTGAACAACCCATTTTCTCTCATCCTCTGATGAAAATGTTTCTCAGAGGTGCTTGCAACTTAATACCTCCCAGAAGGGTGCCTACTCCAGCCTGGGATCTTAATTTTGTTATAGAGAAAATCGCTCTTCCTCCTTTTGAGCCAGCTGCCACTGCAGATTTAAAGTTTCTCTCGTGGAAGACTGCCTTCCTGTTGGCTATAACTTCAGCAAGGAGGGTTTTGGAGCTGCATGCTTTGATGGCTGTGGAGCCTTTTCTCATTTTCCATGCAGATAGGGTCTCTCTGAGAACCAACCCCTCTTTTATGCCTAAGGTGGTTTCTAGCCTGACTCTTAATCAGTCCATACACCTTCCTACCTTCTTTCCTAATTTTCAAAATAAAGGTGAAAGGATTCTACATTCTCTTGATGTGCATAGACAGCTCAGGTTTTACCTGGACAGGACTAAAGACCTTCGGAAATCACCACAGCTATTGGTCTGCTTTGCCCCTGGAGCCCAGGGCAAGGCTATTTCTAAGCAAACCATTTCTAAATGGATTGCTCATTGTATTACTTTTTGTTATTCCTTTCATGGCAAGGTTCCTCCTTAAGGGATTAGGACCAACTCAACTAGAGCAGCTTCCACTTTTGCAGCCTTTTTAAGGGGTGTCCCTACTAAAGACATTTTGGAGACTGGCACATGGTCTTCTGTTCACACTTTCACAAAGCATTATAATTTGCCTTTGTTTTCAAGAGCCAGGTAGGGTTTGCCACTGCTGTTCTGCAGGGCATTATCTCCAATCATTCATTCTGTTGGTTCCTCCTCCCTTTTCTCTGGGCTTTAGTAATCAACCCATTGGTTAGGACTGCAACAGTGAAACACGATGAACATAGTATAGTTGTGTACACTTAACCATAAATGTAGATGTTCGAGTGTATTCACTGTTGCAGTCCAGGTTACCCACCCGCCATCCCCCTTTTCCTCTCATGGAACCTATCTTTCCTTCTCTGATTTATACAACCTATGTGGTGTATTTGCTTGTAGATGAAGGTAAAGTTTATATTGGTGCATGTGCTTATATGTGTATAAATTTTGGCTACTCTTTTAGGGGGCACCTGACATCTGGGGCAAGAAAAACTAAAGAAAATGGCATCAGCCGCATCTTTTATACCCCTGACGACCTGACGTCGGGGAAGGGGCGACAGCAGCCGACGCAGGACCCAGGACTTTGGAATTCAGGCCGACTGAGGGCAACCTGCCAGCAGGATTACCCAAATGTAATGACTGCAGCAGTGAATACACTCGAACATCTACATTTATGGTCAATGTACACAACTGTACTTTCCTACTTACTCTCAATATTGTTTTCCATTGTAGGGTGCCAAAACAAGCTTTTGTATTCACTAATATATAAAATTTCTCAGATTTCCTCAAAAACCTAGATAAACCAGACTGCATCCAACGATATGTTTTATACCACAGTCATTTTTTGTGTAATCGTGACTGCTGTATTTCAATAAGCATACAAATTTAGTGCTCACAGCAGCCATCAAACATGAAAGGCCATTTTGCACAGGAACATCAGCAAAGCAAATAAGATGACAACACTTTGAGTTAATGTTTGTGTATAATGTTGCAATGTATCACAGGGATGGGCTATGGCTTCAGAAAAAAAAAACAAGGTTGCAAAGGGCAAAGTTTGGGTTTTAAATAGCTGAGCTGAAACTTCAAAGTACAGGCAAGCCAGCAAATGTACAAACAGCCCATAGCAACAATACTATATAAATACAAAGATTATAAGAAACTCTGTAAACTTAGAATCCAAAGCAGTTATGTAGATAAGACACCTTTCAGCTATCTTAACATCTACAAGTGCATAACTTGTGAAGCCTGATGAAAAACAATGAGTCTGGCTTTCCGTACAGGAAAAGGCAAGCTGAGATAACAGGTGTCATGCTGAGGAGATGAATTCATCATCCTGACATCATGACTTCTCAGTATAACTTAAATTGACTGTTCAGCAACAGAAGATGGAAGAGGTGTGATGCATGTGAATGGGAACCCTAAGTCACAGACAACAGCTTAACATATTCATAGGAATCTTAATAATAGCATCAGAAGCGGTATGAGCAGAATCATTTATGAAACCAGTTTTAAACTGAAAAAACAAAATACTCACATGGTGCTTGTGTCACCAAATGGTTACGTCTAAGCATGGACAGGTAACCAGAAAGTAGATCAAAACAAATATACATCCATATTGTGCAATCACTATTGCACTGTACCATCTGACTATCAATTACTAGTTTCCTTACCAGTGTGCCATTCAGAGACTCTATGAAAGTCGCATCAAAAAAGCCACATCACCAAATGGATGACAGGCATTATGGGTGACACTGACTATTGTTCACACTATACTACGGCATTTTTATCCAACTGTGAAATATACTAAAGTACAGACATCAAAATTCCCCTGCTCCCTGTAGCAGACCACATAGCAGTGTCATATTCTGGCTTCCAGTTACAGTTTAAAATACAATGTAAAACGCCCAGTATGCACACTTGGTGAGAAATTCATCTTCCAGAAGATGAATACACAGATAGAGACACATGCCTTATCTGGAACATGTTAGAAGAAGTGAAGTCACTGCTGTGTATTCAGGCATACTGATCACCTTTAATGCATAGCTAACAACGTATGAAGCACTACTGGGAACCCATTTCTTCTGCAATACCACTGTACATCCATGAATTCATGTGTAACAACCTTGTATCAGGATCTCTAATCACTAGTGACAATTGGCCAAGAACTGTTAGGGAGAAATTATATGACCCTTTGTCATGTGTATAGTGCTCACTGCACATTTCCAACGTCTTCTCCCCAGAGTAGATATTTTCAAGAAATTTCTTCCTTTTATGATATTACCATGCTTTCTAGTTTTCATCTACTACCAAAAACAGATTATGATAAGGTTTGAATGCACTCCACAAAGCGTGTATGTGCCCCTTACTGACTGTGCCTGCTATAAAGTTCAGCAGCCATAGGCCAGTTAGCCACTGGCTGGCTGGTGTGTAACTACCCAGCCTGGGTTTACTTTGGTAGCTCTGTTGAGCAACAACTGGATGCATAACCAATGAATCTGCCAAATATGAACTGTGAATTGCTACTCAATGTAGGTTCCCTGACAGGATGCGGGTTGAAAATGGATGACATGATGGTAAGAGGCTGGACATCCTAAATATCCAGGAGACAAAGATGTAAGGGCAAGTGCATCCAAGCCACTTGGCTTGGGATCCGGAGTCTACTACTCAGGAGGAAGACAGGCTAGAAATGGACTGGGAATTGTGAGAGAAAGGTGTCAGAAGGCAGTGAAGAATTTCATCAGAATTATAGACTCATGCCAATCAGATTCAGGTATAATGATGGGGGTGGTATTTATGATCTCAGCCTATGTCCCACAGCAGGGTTGTGATACTGAGAAAAAGAGTACATTCAGACAGCAGTATATGACCTACTAGATATGAATTGGTGTTGATAGTGGGTGACTTGAATGTACATATCAAGACAGAACAGGATATGAGGACTGCCTGGCTCCACATTGGTAAGGTAACAGGAGTTAAGGGAGAGGTCATTCTAGACTTCTGTCTGGCAAATGGTTTGATAGTAGCCAACACTTGGTTCAAAAAGATATATAGTCACAAGTTCAGATACAAGAGTGGCCAACATGCAACTCTGGTAGACTTCCCTTAGTGAGGAACGGGTACTAGAGTATAACCGATTATTGTAAAGTCATCCCCAGTGAAACTGTTGGCTCACAGCGTAAACCACTGGTTACCACAATCAGCTGCAAGCAGTGGGCAGAGAGGTCTCTAAGGTCAACAGACACCAGGCTGAAGACCAGGAAGTTGAGTAGAAATATAGTACAGCAGTTCATGTAATTACTCAGGGCTTCAGCACCCCGAGAAGAGGTGGAATTTCTTGAAGAAGAAGAATGTCAGCACCTCAAAATAGCATGTGTGAGAAATACAGAACTGATATGTGACCTGGCCATGTATGTTAATGAGGTACATAAGGAAAGCATGTGGTGCAATGCAGCAGACTGGGATCTCTGTGAAAGAAAAACAGGGTGCAGAAAAAAGCTGGAGATAGAAAAGACCAACCAGCCTAGGAAGGAATTCAGATTGCCTAACAAAGAAGATAAGAAAAGAGTTGCAGTAACAAAGAAAAGGGCAATGGAGGCACTCTACCAGTTTCTGCAAAGAGACTCAGACTTGTGCTTGAAAAAGGTCAGGGGTGAACTTTGATGTGGATGGACGAGGAGTCTGTTCCAAAGCAGCAGTATCTTCTGTGAAATATGTTTGTCCTTCCAAACCATTATATTGATATTGTAAAAGAGATTTAGATACACAGACTGAGTTCTGATGCCATTTGATTGGCTGATGTGCAGTACGTCCATCAGTAATGGGTCAGAGGATGCCCTGTATGCGGGACACAGGTAACTTCTTAGCCATCTGTAAGATACCAAGTATAGTGGTAGGGCTTTGAGTCAGTCCATAAAGGAAGTGTTGGTTAGGCCTTGTATCCTTTTAATAAGGCATTGCTGTGGGTGTTTGTTTCTGCACGTCTGGACAGATACTTGATAAAAGGGGGCATTATATTCTATGATTAGCCTAATGAGTGTGGAGTAAAGGTGAACAAAGACATACATAGATGTCGGCACAATCCCTTTGTTTGAAAGCTGCGCAATATAGGAATTTCTTACATTAGACATGTTGGTCATTGGTCAAAGTTAGGTCACTGTCCACACTACCTCCTAAATCCCAAATGACTGGATCAACTCTTAGTGGTGTATTAAAAGTGCGGTACTTCCTAGGATTAAGATGACTTACCAATGGATACAGTAACACATTTTTTGCATTTAGTTTCAGACCATGATTTCGACACCAGTTATTGATTTGAGACTATCCTTTCTGCAGGATCTCTCTCACTGGGGGATTCCATGATTGGTTCCTGTCTTGCAGTCACCTGCAAACTTAGTCAGCCAGAGCTCTTTGGTATTGGCCTTTACCTTCAGAAAAGTAGAAGGCAAACAGGAGAGGTCCCAGCACTGAACCCTGGGGACTCCACTGGTGACTGGTCTATTTGTTGAGATAACTGCCCCTATTATGATTACCTGCATCCTATCTGTGACCCAGCTTCCCATCTAGTAGGCAACATGGGTTTAATTCCCCATTTTTGTAGATTTTCCACTAAGCCTTTGTGGGGAATTATGTCAATCTTTGACCAGGTTGAGGTATGCTGTGTGTACTGTTTTGCTTGCATCATTTGCTTCAGTTACCTTTTCAAAAAATCCACAAGGTTGTGTAAGCGCAACCTGCCCTTGACGAATCTAAACTGAGATGGGTCCACTGTTTGGAGGTACCATATATCGTGATTGCATAAATCCTTGAGGTGTTGCCGGTAGACACTACTACTATTTCTCAAGCTCCCACTAGTGTGACCCCATTGGAGGCATGTATGGCATCTGACTCTCTCATCAGTTGAGACTAATGATACTGATAACATTTGAGGCAGGAGAACCAAGGCTCATTATATCAGAGGGATTGGAGCCTTACCTCAAATCCTAGTTAGGGAAGATTTTTCCCCTACCAAAAACTCAATTGACAAATCCACATTCACCATACAGAGCCAAAACAACACCCTCCTTGAAACTGTTACCAACACCAAGCTTCTTGACATCATTATTGATGAAGACCTAAAATCTGACACCCACATCCACCCCACAATCAAGAAACTCCACCAAAAGTTAGGTGGTCTCTACAGACGCAACCACTTCCTAAGCCCCTCTATCCGTCAAACTCTTGCATCCACCTTTCTACACCCCTCCCTTATGTATGGTGCCCCTCTTTTCACCAATCTCCTTCTTGGCTTTCGATCCAAACTTGAATCCTGCTACCACAAGATCTCCAAATTTGCAACCAATTCAAAAAACTCATCCCACCACTGCCACTCCCTCCTCACCCTCAACTGGCTTGAACTACCCAACTACCTCACTTATCTACAACTCACCATTGCTCACAAGCTCATCTTTAAACCTGCCAACTGCCCAGCTCTCGCTACTTCCTTAAAACCTTACATTCCCAACCGCTCACTCAGATCCAAAAATCAAAATCTCCTTCAGGTCCACAAACCTGCATGACCTCCTGGCCATCTACTGCAGTCCCACACCTTAGCTAAAGAGTGGAACTCTCTCCCCACACACCGATGCAACCTACCTAACCATACAAATTTCAAATCTCAGCTACTCTCTCATCTTTCTTCCAAATGGGAATGCCTTTGCCATGCTCCAACTTAAACCCCTCCCCCCTCATTCCATCTTGCACTGACTCATCCAACTACCACTACCATCACTTCATCCCACCCAAAACATTCCCTTCCCTACTAAAAACTAATTTTCTCTCTAATATCTATTGTACTATACTCCCCAATCTCAAATCTACAATTAGCCTAGCCATGCATAATATTTTCCTAACCTACTAATGGCTAGTAGCTATACATGTTCATCGTGTTTCACTGTTGCAGTTATCACTGTGGGGTTCTTCCTGCCGGCAGGCAGCCCTCGGTCAGCCAGAATCCCAAAGTCTGGGTCCGGCGTCGGCTGTGTACTCACCCTCCCTGACGTCAGTATGCCAGGGGTACAAAGCTCCCAGCCGATGCCATATTCTCCAGTCTTTCTTGCCGCACGGTGGAAGCAGTTCACAAAGTGCCAGTCGGCTGACTCCTGTTATTTTTGGTGCTTCATACCAAAGACCTTCTTTTCAAAGCTAAGTACCCCGTTGGGGAAACTTTTTTCTTGCTCCAGACCGATGTCAGAAAAAGTTAATAATTGTATTTCATGTGGGAAGCAAATACCTCATAAGGATTTTCACTCTTACTGCATTCCTTGTCTAGGCCCTGACCACAACGTAGCTAATTGTCGGTTTTGTGCTAGATTTAATCAACGTACTATTAAACGGAGATACGATTTTGCCTTTCATTACTTTGGGAGGCGATTTAATTATAACATGTCGTCGGACATGCTTCTGACTACTGGAGTTCATAAAAGGCGCAAGGATAAGGATAGGCCTTCGAGGTCCAAATCAGACGACAGTTTGCAATTAGAACCAGCTGCCGGTTCGGCCATCATCAGTGAAGCACTTTCGCAGCCCCTGTCGTCGGCCATTACAGAACCGCTTGCTGAAATGGACTCCCACGAGGAGCCAACTAGGTCTTCGAATACTCCAGGTGCAGGACCTTTGGATAATGCTCCTTCGGATGGGTCTGGAGCCGCTGTGCAGGTACCGGCTTCCGAGGGGGTTTTTAGGCTTACGCAGCTTCAAGTAAAGGCAAAGGCAAAGACTCCTTTTAAAACAAAGACTCAAGCCCAGGCCTCCTCTGATCCGGGACCTAAATCTCAAAAACAAATGCTTAAAATGGCGGAGGACTTGCTAACTATGATTAGGGGTTCACATCTCCCTCCAGACAAAAGGCCAAGACAAGAATTGGATTATGAATCCTCTGATCAGGCATCTATCTCTTCAGTGTCTTCCTCTGGACGGGATTATACTTGCCCTCCTAATGAGGATTCTGATGCTGAGGAATCAATTCCTTCAGCTTCTCCTCCTGAGGATTATTCTTTTGGGGAAACTTTACATGACATGAGGGAACATTTTCACTGGGAAGGACAGGAGTACTCTGAATCTAAGAGAAGGCTTAGGGATTTCCTTCTTCTTCCCCAACACAGACCCCTGGCTATTCCTCCTATTTTGGATATTGTGGATGATGTCTTTTCTGAGTCTAATTTAACTCCTGACTCCTTTCCTCCGGCCCCTGCTAAGCCTAATAGATATTACAGAGTCCCTGACTCCCACCAGTTTCTATTTAAAAATCATACTGCTGATCCAGAAATCATTTCTCAGGGTCCTAAGGGTGTTAAGGCCGCCACTGCTAAGAACCCTATTCCGTCAGATAAGGATTCTAGAGCTTTGGAGAGATGGGGCAAAAAAGTGTACACTTCTGCTACTTTATCTATTAGGGCTTTACATTGTCAATTTCATATGTTGAAATATCAGCAGTACCTTTTGTCTGTTATGAAACAAAAACTGTGTACCATTTCTGCATGTGCAGACAATAAGGAATTACAAGATTTGACGCATGCTACTGAGTAGGTGGGGAAATATACCTTGCACTGTGGTTTTGATGCTTTGGAGGCCTCTTGCAGGGCGGCTGCCACTGGCATGGTCATTAGAAGGCATGCTTGGTTAAAGGAACAAAATTTGCCTGATCAAGTGAAAGCAAAATTACTGGATGCTCCTGTTCAACATAATGTTTTGTTTGGGTCTAAGGCTGAAGAGGTTATAAAGAAAATGGAGGATAAGGCAAAATCCATGCAAACGATTAAGGATTTCTTACAAGTTCAGCCTCCTAGATTTAACAGAAATTGGCCAGCTAAAAATTGGTCCTTTCCCAGCTTGGACAGGCCTCAGAGGGGTAGATATAGGCACCCCAGAGAGGGAGGGCCCAAGCACAGACCTCTTATAGACCTAGACAGTGGAGTGCTTCCACCCCCAGGGGTGGAGAAGATAGGTCTCAACCTTATAGGAAACAGGCTCAATGACTCCCCCTGCATGGCTCCAGGAACCTCTCTCCTGGAAGGTCCTCTGGGAAGAAAACTTTCTCTTTTTCACCAAAATTGGACTTACATAACCCAAGACAAGTGGGTTCTGGATGTAGTTTTAAGAGGTTACAAATTCCACTTTCACACCTTACCAAAACCAAACGGATGGCCAGACCTACCAAAAA
The DNA here is from genome assembly GCF_019279795.1 of Protopterus annectens. Classification (NCBI taxonomy): domain Eukaryota; kingdom Metazoa; phylum Chordata; order Ceratodontiformes; family Protopteridae; genus Protopterus; species Protopterus annectens. Next base: position 1,639,349,350 of record NC_056741.1, on the reverse strand, counting down.
CTCAATGGGCAGAGGCATTAAAACAGGTGAGGTCCTTCATGGCTATGAGGGCCTTAGAACTGGTTCCAAATTCAGAGACGGGACAAGGCTTTTATTCAAGACTCTTTCTAGTTCCCAGAAAGCAAAATACTTGGAGACCCATCCTGGATCTGTCAGTCTTAAATACTTTCCTGGAGATACCAAAGTTCAAGATGCTTACTCTGCAGCAGTTCCTGCCAATGTTGAGCAAAAATGCATGGATGGTGACATTGGATTTAAAGGAGGCTTACCTACACATTCCTATCAGACAGGAGTGCAGAAAATACTTCAGGTTCAAGGCAGGCTCGAAACATTACCAATTCTCTGTGCTGCCCTTTGGCTTGTCTACTGCTCCCATGGTCCTTACTAAGTGCCTGGCACCAGTAGTAGCTTGCTGCAGACTCAAGGGAATTCAAATTTACCCTTATCTGGACGACTGCCTTATTCAAGCAGACAGCAAGGACATTTTACTCCAGCACCTGGAATTTGTTCAGAATCTACTCAAGTACCTGGGATTCACTGTGAACGTAAAAAAGTCAAATTTGACACCCACTCAAGAGATAACTTTCCTGGGTGCTCTTTTAAACTCAACAACCCAGATGGCATTCCTGACATCAGAAAAACAACGACAGCTGGCTTCAACTTTCAAAAGCCTGGCGTTGATGTCTCAGCTAACTGCAAGGAAATTCCTGCAGGCTTTGGGTTACATGGCTTCCTGCATCCTACTCATACCATATGCAAGACTGCATATGAGGAAGATACAATGGTACCTAAAAAGCATATGGTCCCAACATTGTCACAGTCTGGAAACACTGATTGCTGTCTTGCCTTGCCTGCAAAAGGAATTCCATTGGTGGGCCATGGCATGTCTTTAAAATAAAGGGAAAGCCTTCAAGTCTACCTCCAGCCTACCAAGTGATAACCACAGATGCCTCAGATTATGCATGGGGAGCCCACTTGCAGGGGAAAGGCCTGGAAGGTTTTTGGACAGAGGATCAGAAACATCTTCATATCAATTTAAAAAAGATGTTAGCTGTGCAGAATGCCGTCTTGGCTTTCAGGCGTCTTTTACAGCCAGGGCAACTACTGATATGGACAGACAACACCACAGTTATGTGGTACATAAACAAGCAAGGGGGTTCACACTCCTACCCCCTTTGCAGACTAGCCATGACTCTATGGAACACAACACTAACTTGCAAAGCGGACCTACAAGCTCAATTCCTGCCAGGGAAACAAAACACTCTGGCAGACAGCCTGAGCAGGAACCTGTCAGACCCACACGAGTGGATGCTAGACACCCAAATATTCAAGATGATTACAGAAGCCTGGGGCTGCCCGGACATAGATCTATTTGCATCTCCCCACAACTACCAGTTACAGACTTTTTGCACAAGGGCATATCACAAGCTAGCATGGAAAGTGGATGCTCTCTCATTCAGTTGGAGGAACCTCTCGGGGTATGCCTTTCCACCACTACCTCTTCTACCAAGGGTGTTATTAAAAATAAAACAGGACAAACCAAAGCTGATCTTACTAGCCCCAAATTGGCGTCAACAATTTTGGTACGCAACACTGATAAATCTATCCCAGGAACCTCCTTGGATTCTACCTCAGATTCCAAATCTTTTGTCTCAACATCACGGCCAGGTCCTGCACTCTCGTATCAAAACTTTCAGCCTGGCAGCCTGGCGTATTCAGGGTCCATGATTAATCATACCCTTTCCAAACAGGTCATGGATGTTATCTTAGAAGCCAGAATGCCTAGCACTAGGAAATCTTATGAAGGTAAATGGAAGAGATTTTGCACCTGGATGCATGCTAAGGAATCAGATCCTCACATTCCAAATATTCCATTGATTTTACATTACCTAACAGATATGTTGCATAAGGGTTTATCTTTTTCCTCCATAAAAATACATGCCTCAGCTATCTCTGCACATTATAATACAGACCCTCCAATTTTTTCACATCCACTTCTGATACAATATCTTAGAGGAGCAAAGAATTTAAGGCCCCCTAGGACACCACCTATTCCTGCCTGGGACCTCAATTATGTCCTGGAAAAACTTACTCTGCCTCCTTTTGAGCCTGCTGCCACATCTGATTTAAAGTATTTATCATGGAAGACTGTTATCCTACTGGCTTTAACTTCAGCCAGGAGAGTCTCGGAGTTGCAAGCGCTCATGGCCGTGGAACCTTACATTATTTTTCATCAAGACAGGGTTTCTTTGAGGACTAACCCTACTTTCATGCCTAAAGTGGTTTCTAAAGTGGCTTTAAACCAAACTATTCACCTGCCAACTTTTTTCCCTAATCCACAAAATAAGGGGGAAAGGATCTTACACTCTTTGGACGTGCACAGGCAGCTTCGCTTTTACCTGGACAGAACCAAGGATATCAGGAAAACTGAACAACTGTTTGTTTCTTATGCAGCAAATTCCCAAGGCAAAGCCATTTCAAAACAGACAATTTCTAAATGGATTGCTCATGGAATCAGATTTTGTTACTCTCATCATGGAAAGCAAATCCCAGGAAAAATTAGGACACACTCTACCAGAGCTACTGCTACTTCAGCTGCCTTTCTCAGGGGAGTCCCTACCAAAGATATTTTGGAAGCTGCAACTTGGAGTTCAGTGCATACTTTCTCTAAGCACTATAATCTCCCTCTTTATTCTAAGTCTAGGGCGGGCTTTGCTTCTGCAGTCTTACAAGGCCTTCTAGCCGCCCCTTCTACTCAATAACCACCTCCCTTTATTTCAGCTTTGGGATTCAACCCTACAGTGATGACTGCAACAGTGAAACACGATGAACATAGTACAGTTGTGTACACTTACCATAAATGTAGATGTTTGAGTGTCTTCACTGTTGCAGTCTGGGTTACCCACCCTCCTGTCTCCTGTTATACTTTTATTGGTGTGGTTCCCTGCTTCACCCTTCTTCTGAGGTGTATTTGCTACAGGGTACGGGGTTTGTTGTATGTTACATTTTTGTTTTACTTTTAGCCTTTACTTTTGGGCACCTTACATCTGGGGCAAGAAAAACTGAAGAACATGGCGTCGACTGGGAGTTTTGTACCCCTGGCGCACTGACGTCAGGGAGGGTGAGTACACAGCCGACGCCGGACCCAGACTTTGGGATTCTGGCCGACCGAGGGCTGCCTGCCGGCAGGAAGAACCTCACAGTGATGACTGCAACAGTGAAGATACTCGAACATCTACATTTATGGTAAGTGTACACTCCTGTACTATTTTGAAATGTTAAACCTACAGTTGAGTTTATAACAAAACTATTCACTTTATGTAAATGTTGAAATTTCTGTATTGAATTATGTCTTTTCATTTTTGTAACATTGTGACAAGCTAATTGTACATATCATGGAGTTATCTGTAAATATTTAATTAGCTGAATGAACTATGTCCTTTTGTAACATGTGAAATGTAACTGGCAAATATTGTGGAGCTTTTCTCCCTGGGCCTCCACTGAAAACGGGCTCTTCTTGGCTTCCCTGGTCTTCAAACTTAAAATTTGAGGTCTGCCAGGGGTTTGATCCACTGTGTTTTGTGAATGCAGATGTCACACAGAAGAAAAAGAAATAGACTATGAACGTTTCTCGTTTTCAGACATATTAAGAAAAGGAGATGGATGGAATTTTTACAAGGACATTTTGTTTTTCAACTTTCCTTCCTTTCTGCTTTCTCTCTTCCTACTAATTCTCAGAAGCAACTGAATCATCTTCTGAGGAAGAATGCTATTCAGATGACCACTCTGTATCTTATTCATCTCAAATTCATTCTCCAGGCCAGATGGCTTCTGATGATGATGACACATTATCCCCTACTATAGAAACTGCAATATCCACACAAAATACAGCAAGATTTTCTGTTAGTGCTGCAAACCTCCAGTTTCCCAGAGTCACTGAACTGTGGCAAATTTTTCCAGTGGTCAAAGTAGTACAAATGACAGGCATTACATAAACAAAACTGAGATTTTAAAAACTTGTTCTTGCTCAGCACCAGAATAAACTATACCCCTAAATGTGAACAAATACATATATATACCTTACATCTCCACGCACTCTCTTCTGCAGACATTCTCAGTTTCTCTCTCAGACTTTCTCTCTGAATGTACCAGAAGCCTGCTTTTCTCTCGCTGCATATTTCAGTTCATAGGATCATAGGAGGTCGTGCTATCCCAAACAGAACCAAGACGCTATCCTCCAAAACAAGGAAGCCAATCTGGTGGTCCCCTGCCATAAACAAACTGTACAACAGAAGGAAGAAACTGTTGCAAAAGAGAGTAAAATCCCATGAGTGGAGGAGCTCCCTGGTCAGCCTCAGTAAGAAACTGAGATCCCTTATAAGATCCTCCAAAGCTAGCTACAAAAACAAAATCACCACTAATTCTAAGGACAACCACAAAGCATTCTATAGCTATGTGAAGAATCTCGATGGCAACATTCAGATCTGTTCTGAGTTACAGCACAACTGCATGAAAATTACAGAACCAACTGATATTGCCAACATCCTGGCAGAGAGGTTCGGTGCTAACTGATCCTGGGAACTATCGACCTATTAGCCTGACGAGCCTGGTCTGCAAGGCCATGAGACGTATCATCATTGATCTCATAAACAAAGACATTGGTAACCTCCAAACTCTGGATCCCACCCAGTTCGGGTTTGTGAAAGGCAGATCATGCCTCCTGAACCTGATCGACGACTTTGAGGCAGTCACCAGAGCCACAGATGAGGGTAAGGTGATTCACACAGCCTGTCTTGACCTCGCCAAGGCTTTCAACACTATCCCCCATTCTGGAATTATAGCTAAACTCACTAAACTAGGTATAAATCCCTACGTCACAAGATAGGTTGCCAACTGGCTCACTGACAGAAACCCACATTGTAAAAGTTGCAGACTCCAAATCTGACCTCAAAGCAGTGACAAGTGGAGTACCACAGGGTTCCGTTCTGGGGCCTCTCCTGTTTGGTATCTACTTCTCTGAAGTACAGGCTAACACAGGAAGGCCTCTGGCTAATGAAGTTCGCAGATGACTGCAAGCTAGGAGCCATAGTCAAGTCCCCAAATGATGTGGACATCCTACAGAAGGGCCTCGCTGAGACAGATGCCTGGTGTCAGAGCCATGGCCTCAAGCTCAATGCCAAAAAGTGCAGTGTCATCCTCTTTGGTAAAAACTCTGCACCCATGAACCACCACATAGGCAGAAATCTACTTAACACCGAATGTGTGATGAGACCTTGGGACCCAGGTGGACAGTAGTCTCTCCTTTGATAGTCACATCGCCACAGTAGTCAGGAAGTCCTTCTACGTGGCATACGTGGCACACCTCATCATAAAAGGGTTCTCATCCAGGAAAAAAAAAGGTCATTGTTCCCCTCCACTCGACACTCATTAGACCCATTATTGAGTACAACGCCCCTTTTGGAATGTACCCCACAAGACATCTGCAGCAGCTGGAAAGGCCACAGAAGTACCTCACAAAGAGGATTACTGGCCTCAAACAAATGCCCTACACTGACCGCCTCAAAAAACTCCAGCTTTACTCCATAGCATATCACCTACTCCGAGGTGATCTCTGCCTAACATATAAAGCTATGTCAAACCCAGAGCTGTTGGACATGCTACACCTAAAGAAATCCCAATCCCTCCAAGCCTCACGCCATAGGGACCTAAACCTTGTCACCACAATAAACAGGACATGCTGGAGGGATAGATTCCTGTCCCAGAGACTTCCCATACTCTGGAACAGGCTACCATCTATGTCAAGCAAAGTTCTTCATTAGCACTCTTCAATAAAAATCTTGATGAGTGGATGGGAAATAGGAAATACACCCCGGGGATCACTTTTGTGTCTCTGCTCGACAGTGGCACAGGAAAATAACTTTCTTGGGTGGTGTAAGCCAGGGAACCTTGTTGGCTAGGCTTACGTAGGCCCTTGGGCCGATGTACCCACCTATGAACTAGGCTATTGGCCCTGAGGCCCTTATAAGCATAGCCAAGAGTTTAGCCCATGTTTAGACAAGTCAGCATGCAAAGCCCCTGTCTAGCAGTTACACAGGTGGAATCCCAGGGGTGTATTTTCTGTTTCCCATCCAGTTATCCAAGTTGTGCTTAAAAAGGGATAATGAGGTACTCTGCTTGACTTGGAAAGAGAGTCTATTCCACAGATGGGGGAGTCTCTGGGACACAAATATGTCCTGCCACCAGTCATTGATATCACAGACCAAGCTGAGGTCGCTTGTACGGGTTGCTCAAGTGGAGCTTGACTTGCGCATATGTAGCACCCATCAAGGGGTGGGGTCTGAGATTGCTTTGTTTGCCAGGCAGAGGTCACCTCTGAGGAGTCTGTATGCAACTGAGTAGAGGGACAATCTGTGTAGGGTAGATGTTTGAGGCCCTGGATTCTCCTGGTGAGGAACCTCTGTGGTCTCTCCAACTGCTGCATGTGCTTTGCGAGGTACATTCTGATGGGGCATTGTACTGAATAATTCGTCTTATAAAGGAAGAAAACAGGGATGTTATGACCTCTTTGTCCCTGGATAAGATACCTTTACTTGTAAGGTGGGCCATGTAGAAAGCTTTCTGTACAACAGAAGCAACATGGTGGTCAAAAGCCAGGTTACTATCATCCTAGGTGCCCAAATCCCTCACTACTTGATTGTGTATTTAGGATGTTGTTATTAATGTGGTAATATGTGGGGACATCATTCTCCCCAAAGGGGATGATGATGCATTTTTTTGGCATTCAGCTTGAGGCCATGTTTCTGGCACCAGTCATTTGTTTGGGTGAGACCCTCTTGGAGGACGTCCACATCACTTGGAGAATTGATGACTGCACCCAGCTTGCAGTCATCTGCAAACTTGGTCAGCCATAGCCCACTGGTTTTGGCCTGCACCTCAGAGAAGTATATCCCGAATAACAGAGGCCCCAAGACCAATTTCCATGGCTTCCCCTATTTTGATTTGGTGGGTTCTATCAGTGATCCAAAGAAACAAGAGCAGCACGCAGGATACAAAATGCAAAACAGTAGTAAAAAAATCCAAAGCCTGGAAATGTTGAAGTAAAATGCAGTGTTTATTCCAAACAGGAAAAAAATCACAAAGCTTTCGGGATCAACCCTTCATCAGTGTGTCAAAAAATAAATCAAATGCCTTCATTTAAATAGTAAATTCAAACCATAAAACTAATCACATGACACATTTGTATTAAGCACTTCAGTTTAAAGACACATATACAGGTAAAATGTTACTGAAAGTCAGTATAGCCGTAAAATGACTAAAACATTTAACTAAGACCCATCCACACAGGATGTTATTTCAAAGTTAACTGTCTTCTTTTTAAAATAGGTTTAATACTTACTGCTGTATTTAAACCTGGAAAACAGCTTCTAAAAGTGTGATCCATGAATATTCACATACTTCTAATTCATTATTAAGATCCCCCTTTTTTCTTCCGTCTGATGTCAATCACTCTAAAACTAAATGTGTGTGTACCTCCTTTCTCCCTCATATGCTTACCCAGAGCATTAGTTGCTACCTCTCTACATATTTCAGATTTGTGTTTAATAATTCTGACCTTCAACCGTCTTGTGCATTTCCCTATGTAGAATGCTTGACACACTTTACAGCATGCCATGTGCACAATGCCAGCGGTATTACAAGTTGCTATACACCTGAAAGTATATTTCTTATTAGTGTTGGGATGTATAAATTCACAACTTGTGTTTATATCATCACAGCATATGCAACTATAACAAGGAAATGTACCCTGTTTTCTACTTATGTTCAACTTTTTATTATTTTAAAGTCCTTGTACCATAATTTTTCTTTCAAATTTGGACCAGTACGATATGAGAACATGTGGGCCTCTCCAACTATTCTGATTATCTCAGACATGTTTTTAAGGATACCCCAATTATTTTCTAATAATGTTCTTAACGCCCTCTGATCTACGGTTATATGTCATGACATAGAGTATACTATTATTTTTAATAGAATTATGACCAGAATTAACATGGCTAGTGCTACTAGAAAAGTGGGGTCTCGCTTTGCCTGTTCTTTCCGTAATAACCTCATCTGCTCATCTGCTGTATGTCTTAATAATGAGTTAGTATAACCATAGCATTTAAAATCTGTGGTCATTCTGACCAGTTCCAATTTAAAGTTGGCCTCATCCGTGTTAAGTTGACTGGCTGTTAACATTTGTCCTTTGACTACACCCTTAAAAGTGTGTGTGGCATGCATACTACTTCTGTGGACATATCGATTGGAGTGCATCTCTTTTCTATATATCGAAGTATTAGTACCGCCACTACATTTAGTCAGACTAACATCCAGATAGTTGATGGTATCCACAGAAAACTGAGCTGTAAATTTCAGGAAGTTAGTGGTGTTATTTTAATATTCTATATATACTTCAAGTTTATCATCATTACCAGCCCACAGGAAAAATGTCATTCACAAAGTGTTTAAAAAATATGTTGTCATAAAATGTATGCAGTTCACTATAAACAAATTGCTCTTCCCAGCACGAAACAACAATATTGGTATATGTATTTGCCATTGGGGTACCCATCGCTACCCCATTTTTCTGTATGTTTGTGCATTCATTAAACTTAAACACATTATTAGTTAACACCACTTCTGTCAGTTCACAAATTGTTTCCACTTCTCTACCAACCAATATGATGTTCTTCGTCTTCCCTTGCTGCAGTCCTGACAATTGGGTATAGTCCGCGTCCCAGTCGGCCCGAATACCAGAGTATAAGGCTGACGTCGGTCATGGCGCTTAGACTGGCGTCAGTGCGTCAGGGTACTAATGCGCATGACCGACGTCATTTCCTCAGTCTTTTTTGCCGCATGGTCCGATGCAGAAGCAATTTTGCGAGTGCAGGTTGGCGTTCTGAGATTTTCCGAAACCGGAGTTTCAGACCGAATACAGAGTTGGCTAAGTAACCCGTTAGAACATTTTGGTTTTTCTTGCCTCAGTATTTAACGGATGTCAGAAAAAGTGAATAACTGTATTTCTTGTGGGAAGCAGATACCGCATAGGGATTATCATACTTTGTGTATACCTTGTTTAGGGCCTGAGCACGGCGTTGTTGGTTGCGCTCTTGTGCTAGATTTAACAAGCGCACTATTAAGAGGAGGCTTGATTGTGCTAGGTTAGTGTTTGGAAGCGTTGCAATTATACTATGCCGTCGGATGCTCCGGCCTGCTTCATCTAAGAAGCGCAAGGTCAAAACAGAGAAGTCTAGGGGTGAGGAACCTGCAGTCCCGGACGTCGGTCCTTTAGAAGGCTCAGGGATGCCAGAGGTTTTGCCAGGAGTCTCTATGGAGTCTCAGGCAGATACTTTACTGTTACAGGATGTGCCCTCTCAGGAGGTAGGCCAGGCTGAGGGGCTTCTCAGGTAACTGTTCTTCCCTCTCTTCCCAAGGTAGTTAGGGCCTCTCCTTCTGTTGCCAAAGCTTCTTTTAGAGGAAGGCCAAGTTCAGCTTCTGTAGGGGCTTCTCCTAGCATTTCGGGCTCTGTGCCTAAGAAACATATGCTTAAAATGGCAGAAGATTTGATTACTCTGATTAGAGGTTCTATGCCCCACCTGATAAGAGGCCTAGGGTGGAACAGGAGTTTGATACTTTTGAACAGTGTTCACAGGCTTCAGAGTCTTCTGTGGAAGACTTGCAAGAGTTTCCTACTTATTCTGATTCTGATGTGGATGATTCCACTCCTTCAGCTTCTCCTCCTGAGGATTTTTCATTTTCAGAGACTCTTCACTCCATGAGGGAGCACTTTAAATGGGAAGGTCAAGATTACTCTGACTCCAGAAAAAGGCTTAGGGAATTCTTGTTTTTGCCCCAGCATAGGCCCTTAGCTATTCCTCCTGTGTTGAATGTGGTGGAGGATGTTTTTGCAGAGGCTTCTCTGAACCCTGATTCCTTGCCTCCTGCTCCTGTTAAGCCTGATAGGTATTATAGGGTGCCCGAAGCTCATAAGTATTTGTTTAAGAGTCCCAGGGCGGACCCAGAAACTGTTTCTCAGGGGCCTAAAGGTGTTAAAGCTTCTGTGGTTATAAATCCTATACCCTCTGGTAAAGAGGCAAGGGCTTTGGATAGGTGGGGTAAGAAAGTATATACTTCTTTCACCCTAGCCATGAGGCGTTGAATTGTCAATTTCATATGCTGAAATATCAGAATTATCTCCTTTCACAATTGAAATCTAAGGTGGATGCTTTGGCGGAAGGTATTGAGTGTAAAGAATTGCTGGATTTGGTTCATGTGTCTGAACAAGTGGGTAAGCATTCTTTGCAGTGTGGTTTTGATGCTGTTCAGGCCTCCTCGAGGGTGGCTGCTACTAGTTCTGTTCTTCGCAGACATGCATGGTTGAAGGATCAGAATTTAGCTGAGCATGTTAAGACCAGGATTTTGGATGCTCCTTTACAGTCTGATGTGTTGTTTGGACCGCCTGTGGAAGCAGTTTTAAAGAAAATGGAGGACAAAGCTAAGTCTATGCAGACTGTTAAAGATTTTTGCAGGTGCAGCCTCCGAAGTTTAGTAGAAATTGGCCTGCTAAGGGGTGGACATATCCTGCTTATGGTTCCCAGTCTAGGGGTAGGTCTAGGCGTGGTAGGGGCAGGGCTCAAGGTTCGTTTAGGCCTAGATCAGACAGTTCACCTGCTCAGACTTCTGGTGAGGGCAGGGGTCAGTCCTTTCGTAAGCAGAACCAATGACCTGCCTTTTCAGCTGCCAGTGGACTCTCGTCTGGCAGCTCCTTTGGGAGGAAGATTGTCTCTTTTCAAAGAAAATTGGGATTTAATCACTCAAGACAGATGGGTGCTGGATATCATTCATCACGGGTACAGATTTTATTTCCACACAATGCCCCCTTTCAAAGGCATGCCAGATGTTCCTCCTCCACAAAGAAAAGAGGCTCACAAGCAAGTTTCTCAGTTACTCCAGATAGGGGCTATTCAGCCAGTCCCTGTGTCAGAAAGGGGCTTGGATTTTATTCTCGCCTGTTCCTAGTACCAAAGAAGGGGAACACGTGGAGACCAATTTTGGATTTATCTATCCTCAACACTTATCTGGACATTCCCAAGTTCAAGATGTTGGCGTTACAGCAACTGTTACCTCTGCTGGGCAAGGATCACTGGATGGTAACTTTGGATCTCAAGGAAGCTTACCTTCATGTGCCCATAAGGCTAAGTTGCAGAAAGTATTTGCGGTTTCGAACTGGAGATTTTCATTATCAGTTCTCTGCATTGCCCTTTGGCTTATCTACTGCCCAGAGTATTCACAAAGGTTCTGGCTCCAGTGATAGCTTACTTCAGGCTTCAAGGCATTCAAATTTATCCTTACTTGGACGACTGCCTGATTCTGGCTCAAGAAAAGGAACACCTTCTACAGCATCTGGAATATGTCATAGCAGTGCTAAGATGCCTAGGGTATTCTGTGAACGAAAATAAGTCCAGTCTAGTTCCCTCCTAAGGCCTTTTCTTTCTGGGTGTGAGGCTGAATTCAGCAGCCCAGATGCTCCTTTTAACCCCGGACAAACAAAAGAGTCTGTCACTTTACTTCCATCAACTATCTCATCAGTCCGTGCTGACTGCAAGGACAGTCCTTCAAGCATTAGGGTTCATGGCATCTTGTATTCTGGTGCTTCCCAATGCCAAACTGCATATGAGGAAGCTGCAATGGTATCTCAAAATGTATGGACACAGCACTGCCAAGATTTGGACACTGTCATTCAAATAATACCTTGCCTTCAAAAGGAATTCTTGTGGTGGGCTCAGGAATGTCACCTAAACAAGGGACTCTCTGTGACCCGGCCAGAGGCGAGTCAGATTTTAACGACAGATGCCTCGGACACTGCTTGGGAGCTCATCTAAATGGAAAGTGGATACAAGACAAGTGGCCTGCCAGACTACAGCATCTACATATCAACATGAAGGAGATGTTGGCAGTCCAGTTTGCATTGATGGCGTTCAAGGAGTTACTTCTTCCAGGGCAGGTGTTGATTCTAACAGACAACACAACTGTCATGTGGTACATCAACAAGCAAGGGGAACACATTCTTATCCTCTATGCAGGCAAGCAATGATTTTATGGGAGACTGCGTTAAGCCTGCAACTGACTCTTCAGGCAAGGTTTCTGCCAGGAGCACAGAACTCCCTAGCAGATGTATTAAGCAGACAAATCATGGATCCCCACAGTGGAAACTGGATCTTCATGTATTTCAGACATTGACAGTGTCATGGGGAACTCCAGACATAGATCTGTTCGCTTCTCCACTAAACCACCAGCTGCCAAAGTATTGCACAAAGGGGTTTCATCACACAGCTTGGAAAGTGGATGCTCTGTCTTTCAGTTGGAAAAACCTTCATGTCTATGCCTTTCCACCTCTGCCTCTTCTTCCAAAGGTATTACTAAAGGTCAGACAGGACAGGCCAAGGATGATTTTGATAGCTCCAGATTGGCCTCGGCAACACTGGTACCCACTTCTAAGGAGTCTTGTAAAGAAGCCTCCATGGCCTTTACCTCTGATTCCTCATCTGTTATCTCAGAAGGACGGTCATCTGCTCAATGTCAAGCTTCAATCTCTTCATCTCACGGCTTGGCATATTCTGTGTTGAAGCATGGTAGGTCTCAGCTTCCTCAACAAGTTTTAAATGTGATTATGGAAGCTAGAAGGCCTAGTACTAGGAGAGTGTACGCAGAAAAATGGAAGAGATTTTTATTTTGGAGTACAGCAAAGAATTTGGAGATTTCAGAGCCTAATTTGAGTGTGGCTCTTCAATATCTTACTGAATTATTGGACAAAGGTTTGTCTTTCTCTTCCATAAAGATTCATGCTGCAGCAATTTCAGCTCACTATGATTGTGACCCACCTTTGTTTTCGCATCCTTTGTTCAAGCAGTTTCTTAGAGGGGCAAAGAATATAAGACCCCACGTAGAGCTCCTACTCCTGCTTGGGATCTCAATTTTGTGTTGGAAAAACTTACTCTACAACCTTTTGAGCCTGCAGCTACTGCTGAATTGAAATATTTGTCATGGAAGACTGCTTTTCTGTTGGCTATTACTTCTGCAAGAAGGGTGTCTGAGTTGCAGGCCCTTATGGCAGTAGAGCCCTTCTTGATTTTCCATAAGGACAGGGTATCATTACGTACTAATCCTTCCTTTATGCCTAAGGTGGTTTCTAGTGTGGCTTTAAACCAAACTATTCATTTGCCTACGTTTTTGCAGATCCTCAAAATAAAGGGGAGAAGATTTTACACACTTTAGATGTACACAGGCAATTGCGTTACTATTTGAGCAGGACTAAAGATTTTAGGCAGTCTCAGCAGTTACTTGTTTCTTTTTGCTTTAAGTTCACAGGGCAAGCCTGTGTCAAAACAAACTATTTCTAGGTGGATTGGTTTTGCATTGCATTTTGTTATTCCCATCATGGCAAAGAGGTTCCAGCTGGGATTAGACCTCATTCCACTAGGGCTACTGCCACTTCAACAGCATTTCTAAGGGGGGTGGCAACTAAGGATATTCTGGAGGCAGCTACTTGGAGTTCAGTGCATACTTTCTCTAGGCATTATCACCTGCCTATATACTCTAAGACTAGAGCTGGTTTTGCCACAGCTGTTTTACAAGGCATGTTGTCAGCTCCTGCTACTTTATAATTTGCCAGCCTCCCTTACCTCTGCTTTGGGATTCTACCCAATTGTCAGGACTGCAGCAAGGGAAGACGAAGAACATAGTACAGTTTTGTACCTACCATAAATGTAGATGTTCGAGGATTCCCTTGCTGCAGTCCAATTTACCCTCCCTCCTTTCCCTCTGTGTTTCAGGGTGGTTGTGTAGGTGAGTTTACATGCTTATATTTTTTTTTTTATATATATTACTGTATATATTGTACATGTTTTTTGGTGCAGGTTGTTTTGGGACTTGTCTTTTTGGGTCTTCTGACATCTGGGGCAAGAAAAGACTGAGGAAATGGCGTCGGTCATGCGCATTAGTACCCTGACGTACTGACGTCAGTCTAAGGCGCCATGACCGGCGTCAGCCTTATACTCTGGTATTCGGGCCGACTGGGACGCGGACTATACCCAATTGTCAGGACTGCAGCAAGGGAATCCTCGAACATCTACATTTATGGTAGGTACAAAACTGTACTTTCTACTTAGAAAGTCACTTAGAAAGTCTAACCCATATTGTAGAGGTATCACAGTAAATAATGATTTAATGTCACGAGTTCCAAATAAAAATTCAACATTCTGATGCTCATTAAACCAGCAGTATAACTGCTGTAAAAAATCTTTTGTATCTTTAATAAAACTTTTAAGTGTATATAAATATTTGTTTAAAGTAACCTGTAAATAGCAAGAAATAGGTTTGGTGACTCAGCCAGAACCAGATACAATAGGAAGCATGGGTGGATGGCTTAAACTTTATGAATTTTCAGGAAACCATACAATACAGGTGCAGTAGGGCATGGAACTGTAAAATAGTTCAGTACTGATGTCATTAAGTTGCAGCTCAAAAATACACATATTAACTTTGCTTAAACATTTATATACTTCTGCTGGAGGGACTTAAGCAAAACTATCAAAGTCACTCAAAAATTCAAGCATAAGCATGTTATACACATCTCAAAACTAACAATTGCACCACCTTTGTCCACCTGTTTAATAATAATATCACTGTTGTTTTGTAATTTCTCAAGAGCTTGAAACTCAGACTCTAAAACTAAATGTGTGTGTACCTCCTTTCTCCCTCATATGCTTACCCAGAGCATTAGTTGCTACCTCTCTACATATTTCAGATTTGTGTTTAATAATTCTGACCTTCAACCGTCTTGTGCATTTCCCTATGTAGAATGCTTGACACACTTTACAGCATGCCATGTGCACAATGCCAGCGGTATTACAAGTTGCTATACACCTGAAAGTATATTTCTTATTAGTGTTGGGATGTATAAATTCACAACTTGTGTTTATATCATCACAGCATATGCAACTATAACAAGGAAATGTACCCTGTTTTCTACTTATGTTCAACTTTTTATTATTTTAAAGTCCTTGTACCATAATTTTTCTTTCAAATTTGGACCAGTACGATATGAGAACATGTGGGCCTCTCCAACTATTCTGATTATCTCAGACATGTTTTTAAGGATACCCCAATTATTTTCTAATAATGTTCTTAACGCCCTCTGATCTACGGTTATATGTCATGACATAGAGTATACTATTATTTTTAATAGAATTATGACCAGAATTAACATGGCTAGTGCTACTAGAAAAGTGGGGTCTCGCTTTGCCTGTTCTTTCCGTAATAACCTCATCTGCTCATCTGCTGTATGTCTTAATAATGAGTTAGTATAACCATAGCATTTAAAATCTGTGGTCATTCTGACCAGTTCCAATTTAAAGTTGGCCTCATCCGTGTTAAGTTGACTGGCTGTTAACATTTGTCCTTTGACTACACCCTTAAAAGTGTGTGTGGCATGCATACTACTTCTGTGGACATATCGATTGGAGTGCATCTCTTTTCTATATATCGAAGTATTAGTACCGCCACTACATTTAGTCAGACTAACATCCAGATAGTTGATGGTATCCACAGAAAACTGAGCTGTAAATTTCAGGAAGTTAGTGGTGTTATTTTAATATTCTATATATACTTCAAGTTTATCATCATTACCAGCCCACAGGAAAAATGTCATTCACAAAGTGTTTAAAAAATATGTTGTCATAAAATGTATGCAGTTCACTATAAACAAATTGCTCTTCCCAGCACGAAACAACAATATTGGTATATGTATTTGCCATTGGGGTACCCATCGCTACCCCATTTTTCTGTATGTTTGTGCATTCATTAAACTTAAACACATTATTAGTTAACACCACTTCTGTCAGTTCACAAATTGTTTCCACTTCTCTACCAACCAATATGTTCTACTTAGAAAGTCACTTAGAAAGTCTAACCCATATTGTAGAGGTATCACAGTAAATAATGATTTAATGTCACGAGTTCCAAATAAAAATTCAACATTCTGATGCTCATTAAACCAGCAGTATAACTGCTGTAAAAAATCTTTTGTATCTTTAATAAAACTTTTAAGTGTATATAAATATTTGTACCCTGTAAATAGCAAGAAATAGGTTTGGTGACTCAGCCAGAACCAGATACAATAGGAAGCATGGGTGGATGGCTTAAACTTTATGAATTTTCAGGAAACCATACAATACAGGTGCAGTAGGGCATGGAACTGTAAAATAGTTCAGTACTGATGTCATTAAGTTGCAGCTCAAAAATACACATATTAACTTTGCTTAAACATTTATATACTTCTGCTGGAGGGACTTAAGCAAAACTATCAAAGTCACTCAAAAATTCAAGCATAAGCATGTTATACACATCTCAAAACTAACAATTGCACCACCTTTGTCCACCTGTTTAATAATAATATCACTGTTGTTTTGTAATTTCTCAAGAGCTTGAAACTCAGACAAGAAAAGATTGTATTTCTTTTTTTTTTTTTCAGACTTCATATAATAGTTATGTATGTCCCTTTCACATGCCCCCATAAATGCATTTAAAATGGGATAATTCACTGGTATAAACATACAAGGTTTTTTACATACCTGTGCAGATGTATCTGGTGCATCTTTAAATATAAATTTCAGACTCATTCCTTATAAACAATTTATGATCAGTCAGCACTGTTACAACGCTGTCCACATTAGATGGAATGAAACCTATACCTTTACCCATACCCTGGGGTACGCCGCTTGTTACGGGTCTACTGCTTGAAGTGGCTTCCCCTATTTTGACTAGTTGGTTTCTATCAATGAGCCAGTTTGCTACACATCTGGTAACATATGGATTGATGCCTAGTTGAGAGAGTTTGCCTAATATGCCTTAGTGGGGAATAGTGTTGAAGGCTTTGGCCAGGTCAGTGTAGGTGGTGTGCACCGTCTTCCCCTCATCCATGGCTTTGGTGACTGTCTCGAAGTCGACCAGAGTTAACAGATAAGACCTCCCCTTGATGAAGCCAAACTGTGTGGGGTCAAGTGTTTGGAGGTTGTCAATGTCCCTGTTAATGAGGTCCATGATAACCAATTCCATGGCCTTGCAGAGCAGGCTAGTTAGGCTGATGGGTCTATAATTTCCTGGATCTGTGGATGCTCCACCTTTGTGTAAAGGGATGACAGTGGCTGTCCTCCACTTGGCTGGGACAAAGCCAGTGCTCAGGCTTTGGTTGAATACGGTGCCTAATGCTGCTGCACGTTCGTGCCTGAGTTCATGTAGGATACAGCCAGGGATGTTAGCAGGTCCTATGGATGCTGTTTGTTTGCCTTTGAGAGGGCAGTGATGACCTCTTCCCTAGAGATAGGTGTGGAGGGCAGGTACTGGGGATGTCCTCATTTACTGATGGGGGGGGGGGGCAGAGGGGAGAAATTTTTGCTGAATGTCAGCCAGTAGATTGGCTATATCTATAGCATTTGAGTATGTAGTCTCCTTGACCACCAGTTCTGAACAGAGCTGGGAGGTTCCTTTGAGATTGCAGACATATGTGAAGAAGGCCTTATGATTGTCTCTAGTAGATGTGCCCAATTTGGACTCAAAGTTGGCTTTACATGATTTCACTAGTGCTCTTATTTGCTTGTTCAGACTAAAGAGAGATTGCTTCCAATTGGACACCTGCCCCTTCTTGGTCCTGGGCAGCAATTTTTTCCTTATTGCAAATGTCCACCAGACAGCTTTACTCTTCCTTGAAGAGGATGATTTTGTCCTGTCAGGTATTCCTGATTCTATGCATCTATATAAATGCTCATATAGTACTTTGTTGTAGATATGGACATTGGTGCCAATTTTTACAGTTGGGGAGGGGGGCTGTGAAGCTGTTGATACCACCCCTCAAGAGGTTGTAATCAGCTTTGGAGAAGTTTTTTTGTTTGACCCTAGCTGGGGGGGGGGGGGGGTCAGGCGAGATGGTGACTTTGAAAGTGACTGCTTTATGGTTGGATCTTACCAGGGAAGATGATACCGTAGGGTCATCGCAGTGGTTATTCATGTTGGTTAATACCAAGTTCAAGATGATATCACCTCTTGTGGGGGTATTGAGTAGCTGTTCCAAGGTATTTGCATTGATAAAATTGAGTAATCTCTGGGCATTTGTGTTCTGACATGAGTAGTTTTTCCAATCTATGGTTGGGTAATTAAAGTCACCCAGGATCAGGGTAAAGGGTTGAATCTTGATAGATTTGAAGAGGTTCAGATAGGTGGAGTGGGCATCTTGAGACAAATTTGGGGGCCTGTAGCTAGCTATAATTTGAACAGGGATCTTGTCAATGGTTAACTGCACTTGGAGTGTCTCCTGTGCGTCATACTGTTTGACCAGCCTGGAGGTGTGTGTCTCTTTAATATATATTGAAACTCCACCTCCTTTGGCTTTGCTGCCCACATTTTGAGGTCTGAATGTATGATAGGATGAGTGCCCACATTTTGGGGTCTGAATGATAGGATGAGTAACCACGTAAGGCTGGGGTGCTGTCTGCAGCTTTGAACCAGGTTTCTATGACTGCATAATTGTCAGCATCTTCCAGGGTTAAGAATGCTTGCAATGAGTGCAGTTTCATGTTTAGACTCCTGGCGTTTAACAGCATGACCTCTAATTTGCGTTTTGTTGAAATTTTTATGTTAGTAGTATCAACCTCATGACTTTTCCTAAAAAAAGGCACTCTGGGGGTGGCAAGGGCCTTTGCAAGAAGCCTGAAGCCCAAGTGAGACAGATGCAGGCCATCTCTAGCAAAGCATCGTGGTCTGTCAATCATATCTTCCCAGACTGTCAGGCGCTGGATCCCCCTGGAATGACACCAGAAACTAAACCAATTGTTAGTCATTTTCTGTTTGTATTGAGGCATCATTCTGGGTGACGGTAGAATGCTGCTTAAGGCTAGGGACATACCTGCCTGGGGCACATATTCAGTGAGCTCAATCATGTCTCTCTTCATATAGTCCAGGGAGGTACTTCTCAAGTCGTTCACGCCAACATGGGCTATGACAGAGTTATAACAGTACCTGTTGTTGAGAGACTTGAGTGTGCGTGTGTGATATGGCAGTTTCATGCACCTGACAACTAACCGTGACTTTCTCCTTATCCAACCTGGTGAGAGGTACGTCTGTGTGTCTCTCAGTGGTTGCTGTCTCTGTTATTCTAACTTACCTTTAATTTGTTTTTATACTGGGTAAAATTTCATGCACCTGACAAACAACTAACCGTGACTTTCTCCTTATCCAGCCTGGTGAGAGGTACATCTGTGTGTCTCTCAATGGTTGCTGTCTCTGTTATTCTAACTTACCTTTAATTTGTTTTTATACTGGGTAAAATTTCATGCACCTGACAAACAACTAACCGTGACTTTCTCCTTATCCAGCCTGGTGAGAGGTACATCTGTGTGTCTCTCAATGGTTGCTGTCTCTGTTATTCTAACTTACCTTTAATTTGTTTTTATACTGGGTAAAATTTCATGCACCTGACAAACAACTAACCGTGACTTTCTCCTTATCCAGCCTGGTGAGAGGTACATCTGTGTGTCTCTCAATGGTTGCTGTCTCTGTTATTCTAACTTACCTTTAATTTGTTTTTATACTGGGTAAAATTTCCCTAACTAGTATTATTGCCATATAACTTGTATATTCTTATTATTTTAATGTTGTGTATAATTCTATATAATAGGTTCATAAGTAGGTACTAGGCTATCTGCCCGAAGGCATTTATAAGCCTAGCCAGAATGTGTTGGCTTTTGCCGCCCCCTTAGATTAGTCCCCTGTGCCTCTGTCCAGCAGAGCCATTGAAGTGATCCCTGGGGTAAACTTTCTGTTTCCCATCCACTCGTCAAAGTTTCTCTTGAAGAGGGTTAGTGAGGAGCTCTGCCTAATGTAGGTTGGAATCTTGCTCCAGAGCATGGGAAGTCTCTGGGAGAGGAATCTATCCCTCCAGCACATCCTATTTATTGTTGTGGTGAGGTTTAGATCCCTGGAGCATGTGGCTCAAGGGGATATGGTTTTCTTTAGGTGGAGCATGTCCATCAATTCTGGGTTGGACATGGCCTTGTATGTCAGGCAGAGATCACCTCTGAGTAGGCAGTATGCAACTGAGTACAGCTGGAGTTTCTTCAGTCGAGCTGCATAGGGGATCTGCTTGAGGCCAGTGATCCTCTTGGTGAGGTACTTCTGTGGTCTTTCCAGTTGTTGCAGGTGTCTTGTAAGGTACATCCCAAATGGGGCATTGTACTCTATAATGGGTCTGATGAGTGATGCGTAGAGGGGCCCAATGACCTCTTTTGATCTGGATGCAAACCCTTTTGTGATTAGGTGGGCCACATAGAAGGATTTTCTAACCACTTTGGCAATGTGATTATCAAAGGAGAGCTTACTATCTACTTAGGTCCCCAGATCCCTTGTTATGTCTTCCGTATTTAGGGGGCTACCACCTATGTGGTAGTTTGTGGGTACTTTGTTTTTTCCAAAGGAGATGACTATGCACTTTTTGGCATTTAGGTTGAGGCCATGGTTTTGACATCAGGTATCTGTCTCAGTGAGACCCTTTTGGAGGATGTCTGCGTCAGCCGGAGAGTCAATTATAGCTCCAAGTTTGCAGTTGTCTGCAAACTTGGTCAGCCATAGTTCTTCTGTGCTTGCCTGTACCTCTGAGAAGTATATGCCGAACAGGAGGGGTCCTAGGACTGAGCCCTTGTGAACGCCACATGTAACCGGTTTATAGTCAGACCTAGCTCCCACAACTCTTACCATGTGGGTTCCGTCTGTGAGCCAGTTGGCAACCCATCTCGTGACGTAGGGGTTTATGTTCAGGCTGGTGAGCTTGTCTATAGTACCTGATTGGGGAATGGTGTTGAAGGCCTTTGCGAGGTGTAGGTAGGCTGTGTGGACCGCCTTTCCCTCATCTATAGCCTTGGTAACTGTCTCAAAGAAGTCCACCAGGTTTAAGAGGCATGATCTGCCCTTAACAAAGCCGAACTGGGTAGGGTCCAGTGTTTAGAGGTTCCCAATGTCTCTGTTAATAAGATCCATGATGATGTGCTCCATAGCTTTGCAAACCAAGCTAGTCAGTCTTATAGGCAATAGTTCCTGAGGTCCGTTCTGGCTCCACCTCTGTGGAGGCGAATAACCGTTCCTGTGCACCACTCTGAGGGTGCATAGCCTGTGGAGAGGCTGAGTTTAAACAGTGTGTTTAGGTGAGGGGTTAGTTCATCTTTAAGCTCGTGTAGGACAGAGCCTGGGACACCATCCGGTCCCATTGATGCTGTGTTTTTGGCTTTGGAGAGGGCTGTTTTAACCTGAGTGTCTGTGATTTCAGGGGCACTACATTCTTCTGGTATAGTTATGGGCCCTTTTGGGGGTGAGAGGGGGGTAAAATTTGCACTGAATCTGTCTGCCAGGATGTTGGCTATATTGGTTGGTTCAGTGTATTTTATGCCATTCTGCACTAACTCAGAGCAGATCTGAGAATTGCCACTTAGATTCTTGACATAGCTAAAGAATGCCTTGTGGTTATCTTTGGAGTCCATGGCGATTTTTCTTTCGAAGCTAGTCTTGGATGATTTTATAAGGGAATGTAATTTCTGATCCTGATCAAGGATGTCTTCCCTTCTTGGGATTTTACTCTTTTCTGTACTAATTATTCAAACTGCATTTGTTTTTAGTATTATTTCTAACCGCTGCCAAATTATTGCTCTTAAAATGCTGTCTATTACTTTGCACCTGTTCTCCACGGGCCTTTGTTGAAAACATGCTGCTACAGAATCTGACTTTCCTGATAATCAAATAATAATAATTACATAAAGTGTACACAGCAAACAGTATTTGAGTGTGTGTGTACATGTATGTGAGAAGTATTAAGATAGAATGAATGATATGAGGAAGTTGCACTGCACAACTGCAACTGTGAATGGAACCCCATGAGCACAGAGTACCCTATTTCAGTTCATGTATGAAGGGAGATGTCACCTGACTTACGGACAGAAATAGCAGCATTGCAGGTCTGTCATTCACACCGCTGAAAGTTTATTTTGTAAGGGAACATCACAAAGGAAACATTATAGTAAAACCTAATATGACTGCATACAAAAATTCAACATCCACATACTGTGAGGCTGGGTTACGGGGGGGGGCATCAAAATAAAATTGATTGAAGCAATTCACATCCCCCAGAGCAAAGGGCAAAGCTGTAACATCAAAGTACAGACCAGCCTGCTCGATTTATCATAGCTGGACTTCTGGAAAGAATGCTTTCTGAATAGTTGAGCTTTGTTCTGTTCTTAACTTTTGGCCACAACAAACTGGAATTGATGGGCAACATTTTTCTGGTTTGCCTAGATAGAAGTCTCTGAGCAGATGAGCCAAGTATATCATCATACGGTATGTTTCTGAGATTGACTAAGTTCAAAAAGACATCGGTATTATCATGCTTTGACTTCTCTAGTAATTACACTCTGTACTGCACGTTCAGCTAGTCCATTTGACTGCGGGTATTCTGGACTACTAGTAACATGTACAAAGTCCCATTCTTTTGCAAATTTCTGAAACAACTGCCTGGTAAATTGGATACCATTGTCAAATAACTCTGTGTGGACTCCCATGGACTCAGGAATGATGTTTCAACTTGGTGATAACAGCAGCAGACTTTAGGTTAGGTAGTAAATTAATCTCAAACCAGTTCGAATAAGAGTCTACCAACTCTAAGTAATGCTGATTGTTCCACTTGAATATATCAGTGGCTACTTCTGACCAAGGTAGTTCAGGAACGTGACTTAACTGAAGTGGTTCTTTTTGCAAATCCAGTTTAGCACTATTGCATACTGAACAAGAATACTTTATCAGTGTCTTTTGTTAGAGAAGGCCAAAATACTAGTCCTCTAGCCCTTCTTTTGGTAGATTTGAAACCTCGGTGACCACGATGCAAAGTCTGGATATATTGACATTGTAAGGAAGCAGGAACAACAATTTTAGGACCTTTGAAAATAATGCCATCTTCCATCAACATCTCATCTCTGTAAGGAAAATAAGTTTGCACTTCAGGTGGTACACTAGATTGCTTTGATGGCCATCCAACATTAATGTAGTGGTTGACCTTTTGCAAAACTGAATTAGTATTTGTATGATCTCAGCTCATCAAGTCTCATTTTAGTAAATTACACACTTCATGACATCAAAGTAAAAATTCTCTACATTAAGCTGTTTCGCTGTATTTCTGGGCAATCTGGATAAGGTATCAGCCAGATAAAGAAGTTTGCCTTTTGTATAACAATTTTGAAGTTGTACTTTTGTAATTTGAGCATCACTCTTTGTAATCTCGCTGGAGCTGAATGCATTGGCTTCTTTAGAATAGTGACTAGCAGTTGGTGATCAGTTTCAATCTGAATATCTCAACTATAAATATAATCATGGAACTTTGAACATGCAAATACTAATGCAAAAAAGTTCTTTCTCAATTTGAGCATATTGCATTTCAGTTTGGTTAAGAGTTCTTGATGCATAGGCTACTGGTTTGCCTTCTTGAAGAATAACTGCATCAAGACTAAATTTTGAAGCATCACAGGAAAGAGTTACTGGATGTCCTTCAAGAATGCAACTGCAGTCATAACATATGGGTTGTCCTGCCTCAGGCAGCCCTCGGTCGGCCGGATTCCAAAGTCTGGGTCCGACGTCGGCTGATGTCGCATTTCTCTCCGACGTCAGAGTGGCTGGAGTACATAAGCATCAGCCGACGCCATCTTCTTCACTCTTTCTTGCCGCACGGTGCCCGAAGCAGAAGCAGTTCGCAAGTGCCGGTCGGTCAGCTCCTGCATTCTTCGAATCCGAAATCATCAAAAAAGCTAAGTACCCCATTGGGGACCTTTTCTTGCCTCAGCCGATGTCAGAAATTACTGGAAAAGTAAATAATTCTTTGTCTTGTGGTAAACAAATACCTCATAAGGATTTCCACTCTTACTGCCTTCCTTGCCTTGGCCCAGATCACGATGTCTCGGCCTGTGCCGCCTGTGCTCGCTTCAATAAGCGCACTCTCAGGTGCCGGGCGGAGTTCGCTGAAGACTTTTTCGGCGAAAAATTCGATTATACAATGCCATCGGAAATACCGACATCGCAGACTCCTAATAAACGAAAAGACCGGGACCGACATCCTCGGCCCGCGTCTTCCACCGACACCACGCCAAAAACCAACCGCGAGTGCCCCGGTTCCCTCTGAGGCGGTTATTTCACCACTCCGAACCGAAGACACCGCATTACCGATACCGGAGACCACACCGATGCCAGTTATTGATTTTCCTCCGGATACTGAAACCGAGGAAATGCCCGAGACCATTGCTGTGGATAAGGTCATTCCTGCATGTGGAGCTGCTAGGCCTCCCATGTCCATGTCTATCAAGGCCTACACACGTGCTAAGGCAGCCAGCAAGACCAAGCAACTTACTGCTAAAGCCTTACCTCAGCCTACTCCTGAAACACAAATCATGACTATAGCCGCAGACTTAATTTCCATGATCAGAGGTTTCCAGGCCCATCCTGAGAGAGGATCCCAGCCTCCTCCTGATAAGAGGCCTAGGGTTGAACCCTCTGACCCTCTCCCTTCAGATGAAGATTCTGAGGACTCTGTTCACTCCGATAGCCAGGAAGAGCCCTTCCAGACCTATGAGGACTCAGATGCAGAGGACTCCATCCCCTCGGCCTCTTCTCCTGAGGATATTTCTTTTGGGGAAGTTCTGCATTCCATGAGGGAACATTTTAAGTGGCAAGGCCAGGAATATTCTGATTCCAGAAAGCCTTGAACCTTCCTTAAAAGCCCCAACACAGGCCCTTAGCTATACCTCCTGTGCTTGATGTTTTGGATGATCTATACTCTGACTCCAGTGTTACCCCTGATACTCTTCCTCCTGCTCCTGCCAAGCCTGACAGATACTATAGGGTCCCAGAAACACATTCTCATTTCTTTAGGGCCCATGCTGCTGATTTAGAAACAATTTCACAGGGACCGAAAGGGGTTTCAGCTACCAACTCCAAAAATCCTTTGCCTTCCAACAGGGAAGCTAGGTCATTAGAGAGATGGGGAAGAAGGTTTACACCTCCACTACTTTATCTATGAGAGCTCTCAATTGTCTCTTTCATATGTTTCAATATCAGGATTACCTGTTAGATGATTTACAGAAAACATTGGCCTCCCCTGAACCTTTAGAAAGGAAATCTTTGCAGGAGGCTGTACATAATTCTCAGCAAGTTAGCAATCACTTTTTTCAGTGTGGATATGATGCATTGGAAGCTTCATGTAGGGCAGCTATGACAGGGGCGGTCATTCGTAGACATGCATGGTTAAAAGAACAACCTCTACCAGATCATGTTAAGGCAAAACTTCTTGATGCACCCTTGGAAAAGAACAAGCTTTTTGGTGCTAATGCTAAAGATGTGTTAAAGTCCATTAAGGAAAAAGCCAAGTCAGTTCAGACAGTCAAAGATTTCCTCCAGGTTCAGCCACCCAGATTCAGCAGGAATTGGCCTTCTAAAAACTGGTCCTTTCCTAATCCTGAAAGATTTCAAAGGGGCAAAAACAGGCGTGGCCGAGGAAGAGGACAATACAGAGGTTCCTACAGGGGACGACAATGGCAACCAGCAAACCAAAGAAGTGACACAGGGGTTTCTCCTGCCCCACAGGGACAATCTCAATGACTTTCCTCTACTTCCGCTGACCAAGGAGCAAACAGAAGCTCCTTTGGGTGGAAAATTATCTCTGTTTTCAGACAATTGGTACAGATTGACAAAGGACAAATGGATTTTGGACATTATAGACCAAGGTTACAGGTTCCACTTTCATACCTGGTCAAGAAAACAAGGCATGCCAAGCCTACCACAAAACCAGAGGGCAGAGGCTATCAAGCAAATTTCTCTGCTTGCTCAGATCAAAGCAATAGAAAAAGTTCCACAACAAGAACAAGGCCAGGGGTTTTATTCAAGACTGTTCCTTGTTCCAAGAAAAGAAACTCAATGGAGACCAATACTGGATTTGTCCGCATTAAACACTTTTCTCATAGTACCAAAGTTCAAAATGCTGACTCTACAGCAACTCCTTCCCATGCTGGGCAAGGGGTCTTGGCTGATTACTCTGGACCTCAAGGAGGCATACCTGCATGTCCCTATCAGACACAGCTGCAGAAGATACCTCAGATTTCTTGCAGGGCCAGAGCATTATCAATTCTCAGCATTGCCATTTGGCTTATCTACTGCACCCAGAGTATTCACGAAATGCCTGGCTTCAGTAATTGCTCATTGCAGGCTCCAGGGGATCCAAATTTACCCGTACCTGGACGACTGCCTCATACAAGTGGACGACAAACTGATTTTGACAAAAAACTTGAATTATGTCATACAATTGCTACAGGCTCTGGGATACACAGTCAACTTCCAAAAGTCAAGACTTCAGCCATCCCAGCAAATAACCTTCTTAGGAGCCAAACTAGACACAGCCTCTCAAATGGCTTACCTGACAGAAGACAAGCAAAAGAAGTTAACTCATTATTTCAAAGGTTTGGCAAAGCTCACCCAGATGACTGCAAGGAGATTCCTACAGGCCCTGGGTTACATGGCATCCTGCATTCTCCTGGTTCCATTAGCAAGACTACACATGAGAAAGCTTCAATGGTACCTAAAAAGCTTATGGTCTCAACACAGCAACAACCTAGAGACAACCATACCGCTCATTCCATGCCTACAAAAGGAATTTCTATGGTGGGCCTCGGTAAGCCAGGCAAACACAGGTATGTCGTTCAAAAAACCTCAGATAACACAGACGCCTCAGACCTTGGATGGGGGGTGCACATGGAGGGCAGATGTATTCAAGGACAATGGTCTCCAAAGGAAACACATCTGCATATCAACCAAAAAGAAATGCTGGCCGTAATGCATGCCATCGAGGCCTTTCGACAACAACTTCAGCAAGACCACCTGCTAATATGGACAGACAACACCACTGTGATGCAGTACATAAACAAGCAGGGGGCACCCATTCTTACCCCCTTTGCAGACTGACAATGAATCTTTGGGAAAAATCACTGAGCCTAAACATACAGTTGCAATCCCAGTTTGTTCCAGGCTAAGACAATGTGCTGGCGGACAGCCTAAGCAGGAATTTCCTAGACCCCCACGAGTGGAGGTTACATCCAGAAATCTTCATACGACTCACCTCAACATGGGGCAGGCCAGAAGTAGACCTATTTGCCTCCCACCTCAATCATTATCTACAAAAGTTCTGTTCAAGGACATATCATCCACAAGCATGGAAAATAGATGCTCTCTCATTCAACTGGAACTTCCTAAAAATCTATGCATTCCCACCTCTGCCACTGATGACCACAGTATTACTAAAGATCAAAGCAGAGAAGCCCAAGGGGATCCTAACAGCTCCAGACTGGCCAAGACAACACTGATACCCACTACTACGGAGCATATGTCACAACAAAAAATGGGCCCTTCCCCAATGGCCCCAACTTTTGACTCAACACAACTTCAAGACAGTACATCCCAACATTCAGACGCTGCAGCTAACAGCTTGGGAGATCCCATGAATACCCTCAACCTATCTCTCTCCAAGGAAGTTCAGCGGATACTAACAGAAGCCCGAAGACCATCCACCAGAAAGGTTTACTCAGCAAAATGGAAGAGATTCAGCATTTGGAATACCAGCAAGGGTCATGATGCATCATTATTGAACATCCCACTCATTCTGGAATATTTGGCAGATATGCTACAGAATGGACTATCATATTCTTCCATAAAAATACATGCTTCAGCTATTTCAGCTAGATACAACACTGATCCACCTGTGTTTTCACATCCTTTGTTAAGGCAATTCCTTAGGGGAATCAAGAATATAAAGCCACCAAGAAAGGCTCCAGTACCAGCTTGGGACCTCAACTTTGTCCTAGAAAAACTGACTCTACCCCCCTTTGAGCCAGCAGCTTCTGTGGACTTACAATTTCTCTCATGGAAGACAGCTTTCCTGTTGGCAATTACCTCAGCAAGAAGGGTTTCGGAATTACAGGCCCTAATGGCAATACCACCATTCATAACCTTTCACAGAGACAGGGTTTCCTTTCGAACCAACCCTACCTTTCTGCCAAAAGTGGTATCTAGGGTTTCTTTAAATCAAGCAATTCACCTGCCTACTTTCTTTCCCAATCCTGAGAACAAAGGGGAAAGACTGTTGCATACCTTGGACATTCACAGACAACTTCGCTACTACCTGGACAGAACCAAGACCAGTAGGAAGTCTGATCAGCTTTTTGTAGCTTACGCCCCTGGAGTACAAGGAAAAGCAATTTCCAAACAGACTATTTCAAAATGGATTGGACATTGCATCAGATTCTGTTATTCCTTCCATGGAAAGAGTGTACCAGCCAATGTCAGACCACACTCCACCAGAGCTACAGCCACCTCTACAGCATTTTTAAGAGGGGTGCCTACAAAAGACATTCTAGAAGCTGCTACATGGAGCTCCGTGCATACATTCTCCAAACACTACAACCTCCCTTTATATTCCAGATCCAGAGCAGGCTTTGCTTCGGCAGTCCTGCAGGGATTGATAGCTACACCATCCTTTTCTTAGAGCATTCCACCTCCCCCAGTTAAGCTATGGTATTCAACCCATATGTTATGACTGCAGTTGCATTCTTGAAGGACATAGTACAGTTTTGTACCTACCATAAATGTAGATGTCCGATAGATATGCAACTGCAGTCGGGTTTTCCCTCCCTCCTTCCCCCCTATACCTTGGGTCCACTCCTCTCCCTGTTATCCTTAGCTGGGGATATCTGTTATGGTGTATCTGTTTATTGC
This sequence comes from Protopterus annectens, assembly GCF_019279795.1. NCBI lineage: Eukaryota > Metazoa > Chordata > Ceratodontiformes > Protopteridae > Protopterus > Protopterus annectens. The sequence goes on along the minus strand of NC_056741.1, from coordinate 1,639,320,418 downwards.
TTATTTATTTGTCTGGAAACCTGCTTTTGTCTTCCAATTTAATTACAGCCTTCCTTGGAGGGCACCTGGCATCTGGGGCAAGAAACACTGAAGAAGATGGCGTCGGCTGATGCTTATGTACTCCAGCCGCTCTGACGTTGGAGAGAAATGCGACATCAGCCGACGTCGGACCCAGACTTTGGAATCCGGCCGACCGAGGGCTGCCTGAGGCAGGACAACCCATATGTTATGACTGCAGTTGCATATCTATCGGACATCTACATTTATGGTAGGTACAAAACTGTACTTTTATTGACCTCATAATATCTTAATGTAGATGGGGTGGCAGTTTTCTGCTTAAGGTCCTCAAATACTCTCTGGTGCTGTTCCAACCAAGACCATGTAACATTTTTGCACATTAGCTCTCTCAAAGGCAGTGTCAACTCACTGAAGTCTGGTATAAACTTGCCTAAATAGTTGACCATACCAAAAAAACTTTGTAGAGCTTGAACATTATCCGGTGCTGGCATCTCAGCCGCTTGCTTGGATGGGTCTGGTTGCAAGCCAGTACTAGTAAATAAATTACCTACATGTGTAACTTCTGGTAGTCTGAATTTGCACTTCAGAGGATTGAGCTTCATGTTCACTTCACGTGCTTGGTCTAGAACTCTCCTAAGGTTTCTGCTATGCTCTGCTTCACCATTGCCTCCAAGCAATAAATCATCTACTGTTATGGCACAAGGATAACCTGAAAAAATTTGCTCCATTGCACACTGAAAGACTTCACTTGCATAATTTTTTCCAAATGGCATCCCCAGGAATCTATATCTTCCAAATGGGGTACTGAAAGTAGTCAGTAGTGAAGATTTGCAATCAAGCATCACTTGCCAAAATGAACTTTTTGTATCCAAGACAGAAAAAACAGCGCCATTTGGTATTAGGGCTGCGACTTCCTTGACTGTACGCATAGGATGATGTGGTCTCTTTAATACTTTGTTCAAATCTATTGGGTCAATGCATATTCTGATGTCATCTGAGCCTTTTTTTGTTACTGTCAACGACACTCATTCAGTTGGTTCTGTCACTGGACAAATTACACTTTGCTGCACCATTTTATCCAGCTGAACTTTGACTTTTTTTGCATAGCTATTGGAACTTTTCTTGCTGGTCTGACTTCTGGGACTAACTTCATAGAATGCACAAGTGGAAGTTTGCATAACTTGTCATCAAAAACATCAGCATACTCTGAGAAAAGAGCTTCAGTAAAATTGGAACTGTGACTTGTGCTTATATGATGAACTTCTTTGGTAAAGGAAAGCAGATTCATTCTCAGTCTTGTCTCTGAGAACCAATAATGACTTTACAGGTCTTTGGACTACATAGAATTGCATCCTATAGCAGTTCCTCGCCATATAACATGAAAGCACTACAGAGACTTCGGTTTGAATTTCTTCACCTTCATAAGCAACATGTTTTGCGCAACTGGACACATTCTGTTGCTCACCACCTCTCACCTTGGCAAATGTGTCTGCTGACATAGCATTACACTTTGAACCAGTTTCTACTTTGAGCTCGGTGGATTTACCATTGATCTGGACAGTGCAAAATACTTCATTCTTTGCCAACAAATTTACTGCATCAACCTTTTCACCAGTTACTGATACACAATCTGCGTAGACAGTAGAGTTGCAGCTCTTTATATGATCAACTTGCTTTTTGAGTGACCCTTTATAACTTTGTGAGGTTTACTTGATTTGCCAAACTTTTAAAAATAGTTCAGTTTTTTATACTTGTGGCATTGCTGACCAAATGCTAAGCATTTTTCTCTCTTAGATTCATGATTGGCATTAAAATTGCAATGGTTAACAATAAAGCTTGATTTGGGTTTTGCTGACTCACCTTTGTACTGCACTGAGCATGTCCTTTTCACTGAGCTAGTCTTAGAACTTGCTGGAAAATACAGGCTTTACCTGCCATACTCACATGTGTTACAGCTGCAATGTGCTTAGCCTGCTTCTGTTAGCATGCTGTCTACATTTGCTCTGGAGCCTACTGAAACCATGCTCTTATCACTTGCAAGCATACTTGTGTGCTTTTCTGTAACTTAATGGATTTGACAAATTTCAATAGCTTTTCTCAGCATTACATCACGGTCACGAGGCAAAATCTTACTCACTGCAGCACTATTAATACCACACATAAGCCTGTCCTTTATTAACTCATTTTTTAAGTCACCAAACCAAAGCATTTTAGCTTTGTTTCTGAGGTCAGTAATATAAGCTGCAAAAGTTTCCCTTGGTTTCTGATCTCTTGTGTAAAACAAATGCCTCTCTAATGTAATATTTGTCTGGGGGTTGCACATTTCCTTGAATTTGCACTTCAAATACTTGGGGTCTTCCCTTGATTCAGCCTGTACAACAATATGAAATTTTTCACCGTCTCCTTCATATACTGCTCCTCATATACTGCTGGTACATACACAAATGAACATACTCTTTCGATGGCCTCTGACCCAGCTGAATTATTTTATATATTTGCTGGCATTCTTTTTTTTGTTTCTGAGCTGTTCTGAAACTGGTTTTCTTCCTCCCACCCACCTTATACCTGTGTTGTTAGTTAAAGTTGGTGGCTTTGCAGTTGCCCGCCACTACTGTTACTGTAAATTTGATCTGGGACACTCCTCTCAGGCTAGTGTTCATTCTACCTAATACAGAGAGAACATTTGAGAAGGCCAACCCACATAGGTTCTTAACCCTGAATTATCTTCTGCTCCTTCCTCCGCTTGCACTTTACTAACAAAAAAAATCATCTTGTGTTCTGAGTGTGCTTCTCAGTATATTTCAGACACTTTTTAACTGCTCAGAGTTAAATAAAACAATTGGATTTAGTTCAGAATACATTTCTAATACTGCTACACACTCAAGTTTGCTAGCTTGCACTGCACTTGAATTGTTTTTAGTGGTGTTTTAGCTGCTTTCTGAAAAAAAAAAATTAGCTTGTTTCCTGCCTTTCCTGTAGCTAGTCTAGTCCAGATATAGATTTGCTGTATCCAGGAGTGTTGGTAAGCTTATGAGCCCCCCAAGCCTTTCTGTGTTGGAGCGAAGCTTTCCAGCTTATCAGTGGAAGTAGTAAGTACTAGGTAGCCTATCTACCACAAGAGGAGTGGTTTCTGGCCCAGAAATTGTAGTTTATTGACCATTTGGGCAGTTTTTTCCATCTCTTTCAACTTTCTGGTTTAAAAGCCCACATCTGTGCTTGTTTCCCACCTTTCCTGTAACTAATCTAGTCCAGGTACAGATTTGCTGTATCCAGGACTGTTTGTAAGCTTCTGAGTGGTGCCAAAGTCTGCTCTTCAATTTTCCCTTAGATCTGCTAGTTCTCTCCTCTCCTGCACTTTTACTAGCTTATTAGTTTAGCACTTTACCAGACTTCTTGTAGCAATTATTGTAACACACAATAGTGCTACCAGCACTAAGCGTTCTACAAGGAAACAGCTCCAGTACTTATTAATGCCCACCCCATCAGGCATGTCTAAAGGTCAGTTCCTTGTGCTTTCTCCTATGAACCTGGTGAACTTGGACATCCTGAGGCAATGTAGCAACTGCCTCATGTACACTGACAACCCTCTCTTCTTCCCTCCCAACACTCAGACTTGTGAGAGATGCACATCTATATCCAAATTGGAAGCCACGCACTCTCCAGCCAAGACTGGAATAGCTGGTCAAGAGGGAGAAGGTCAACACTTGCACCGCACCACATGGAACACATAGCCCTCCAGAAAACACAACAGCACTGCCTTCACATAAAAACACAAACCACACACCCACTTTCATGGAGGCTGTCAATAAAAATCTACCCAAGCAGCAGAGACCTCCAAGACAGAAACGCACTCGGCCACCACAACACAACACTAATCATGAGACACAACTCTCCTAAACAGTGTGCCACTCAACCAAAGCCCTTAAGGCAAAACAGCATGCCCAACACACTAGTCATAGGTGACTCAATAGTGAGGCACACTGATGTCCCACTCACTAAGTTGAATAAGGAGAAAGTAACAGTGACCTGGCAGGCGCCAGGATCTGCCACATAACGCACGCACTCAGGTCCCTCAACAACAGGTACAAATACGACTCTGTCATTGTACATGTGGGTGTGAAGGACCTGAGACTTACCTCCCTGGACTACATGGAGAGACATGGAGGAGCTTATGTAGCCCAGGCGGGTATGACCCTAGCCTTGAGCAGCATCCTACCATCACTCAGAATTGTACCACAGTACAAGCAGAAAATGATTGATTTCAACAATTGGCTAAGTTTCTAGTATCATTCCAAGGGGATCCAGTATCTGTCTGCCTGGGATGACTTGATTGATAGACCTTGATGCTTTGCCAGAGATGGCCTGCATCTGTCACCCCTGGGCTTTCGGATACTGGCCCAGGCTCTTGCCACCCCATAGTGCCTTTTTTAAGTGGTATTCCAAAGACCAAATTACCACCATAACAGCTACAAACAAATCCAGTCTGAGAGTCGTGCTGCTCAACGCTAGAAGTCTAAATCTCAAAATGCACTTGATCGAAGCACTCCTTAAAATGGAGAACATTGACATTTGCGCTGTAACAGAGACCTGGTTCAAGGCAGCAGAAAGCACCCCTGCAGTACCAGGCTATAACTAATTTCACACCTTTCGGCCCCAGAACTTGGACAGATGCTCCAAAGGTGATGGTGTTTCCATATTCATAAAGGATGCACACACCTCCAGACTGGTAGCCCAACATAACGCATCTGAGATACTTCAGGTGCAGCTAACATTGGGTAAGACAATGATTCAGGTCGTAGCCTGCTATAGGTCCCAAACTATGTCCCAAGACTCGCACTCCACATTCCTAAGCACCCTGGAGAATATTAGGGTCCAACCAAACACTCTCATACTGGGCGACTTCAACTACCCTTCCATTAACTGGGAAAACTACTCATGTAGTTTCATAGTTTCATAGTATAGTACTAGGCTATCTGCCCTGGGGCATTTGTAAGCCTAGCCATAGTGATGTGGCTTTTGCCACCCCATGAAATGGTACAAAAATGTACAGAATAAATCTAGAATACTGTGCCTCTGTCTAGTAGTGACACAATGAAGGTCCCCTTATATAATAGAATTAGTTTACTGTGCCCCTGTCTAGCAGTGACACAGATGTGACCCCTGGGGTAAACTTACGATCTCCCATCCACTCATCAAGATTTCTCTTGAAGAGAGTCAGTGAGGGACTCTGCCTAATACGAACTGGGATCCTCTTCCAAAGCATGGGAAGCCTCTGGATTATGAATCTATCCCTCCAGCATGTCCTATTCATACTTGTGCCGAGGTTTAAGTCTTTAGCTCTCGTGGTCCTGATGGATTTGGATTTTTTTGAGGTGGAGCATGTCCATCAGATCCTGATTGGACATGGCCTTGTACGTCAGGCAGAGATCACCTCTGAGCAGGCGGTATGCTACTGAATAGAGCTGAAGTTTCTTTAGTCTGGCAGAATAAGACATATGTTGGAGACCCTTGATCCTTTTGGTGAGGTATTTTTGTGGTCTCTCCAGCTGTTGCAAATGCTGGGTGAGGTACATACCAAATGGGGCATTGTACTCAATCATGGGTCTGATGAGGGAGGAATATAGGGGTACAATGACATCCTTGGATCTGGACGTGAATCCCTTCATGATGAGGTGTGCAAGGTAGAATGTTTTTCTAACCACTTTGGCAACGTGGGTGTCAAATGAGAGGTCGCTGTCTACTTGGGTCCCTAGATCTCTGATTACTTTTTCTGTACTCAGTGGGTTGCTGTCTATGTGATAATTTGTGGGTACTTTGCTTTTTCCAAAAGGGATGACTATACATTTTTTGGCATTTAGTTTAAGGCCGTGACTACGGCACCAGTTGTCCGTTTCAGTGAGGCCTTTTTGTAGGATGTGTGTGTCTGCTGGTGTATCGACTATGGCGCCTAGTTTGCAGTCATCTGCGAACTTTGTCAGCCACAGCCCTCCCATGTTTGCTTTAACATCTGAGAAATAAATGCCAAACAAGAGGGGTCCCAGGACAGATCCCTGTGGGAAACCACTTATGACTGGCTTTGAGTCTGACATTGCTCCAGCGATTTTAACTTTATGGGTTCTGTCCTTTAGCCAGTTTGCAACCCATCTAGTGACATAAGGGTTTACTTTTAAGCTGTTTAGCTTATCTATGATGCCTGAGTGGGGTATTGTGTCGAAGGCCTTAGCCAAGTCCAGGTATGATGCATGGACTGCTTTGCCCTCATCAATGGCTCTAGTGACGGTTTTGAAAAAGTCAACCAGGTTTAAAAGGCAGGATCTGCCCTTTACAAAGCCGAACTGGGTGGGGTCAAGTGTCTGTAGGTCCCCTATGTCTCTGTTTGAGTTCCATAATGATTCTTTCCAACACTTGCCCAATGCTTTCTGGAATTCATTAATTCCAACGCCCTGGACCAGCTCATTCTTACCCCCACTAGAAGTAGCAACATCCTTGACCTGGTCATTACTATCATGGGTGATCATTGCTCTGCACCAATAGTCAACTCCTCCCTTGTTAAATCTGACCACAAGCTACTCATCTTGGAAATCCACATCCCACCCACCCCATAAAGGCAACCACCATGAAAAACTTCTCCAAAGCTAACTGTGGTCTCACGGCACCCATGCAAGTGGAGAATAGTCCATGACCGCTGAATCATACACCAAATGCACTGTACGAACACGTACACAAATGCATGGATCTCGCCATACATAATAGAACCAAGACACTCGCCTCAAAAAAAAAAAAAAAAAGTAAGACAATCTGGTGGTCCCCTGCCATAAACAAACTCTACAACAGAAGGAGGAAACAGATGCGGAATAAGGTGAAGTCCCAAGACTGGAAAAACTCCTTTATCAGCCTCAACAAAAGGTTGAGATCCCTCATCAAATCCTCTAAAGCTAGCTGTGAAAACAGAATTGCAGCAGATAGTAAAAGACAACCACAAAGCCTTCTATAGTTATGTAAAGAATCTCCATGGTAATACCCAGATTTGCTCCGAGCTACTGCACAGTGGTACCTCCTATACGAAGCCAACAGATATTGCCAATATACTGGCCGACAGATTCAGTGCTAACTTTTCCCCTCCCTCCTCAAAGGGCCAATCACAATACCAGTAGATTGCCAGGCACCCAATATTACTGCTGCACATGTTAAAACAGCACTGTCCAAGGCCAAGAATACAGCTTCTATGGGACCTGACAACATCCCTGGCTGTGTTCTACATGAACTACAGAGTGAACTGGCACCTCACCTGTGTGCCCTGTTCAATCACAGCCTCACCTCAGGCTTTGTCCCTACCAAATGACGCACTGCTACAGTCATTCCTCTCCACAAAGGAGGAGCAACTACAGACCCCTGGGAATTATCGCCCCATTAGTCTGATATGCAGAGCTATCGAACGCATCATCATGGACCTAATAAACAAGGATATAGGGAATCTCCAAATTCTGGATCCCACTCAGTTTGGTTTTGTGAAGGGTAGAGCATGCTTGCTCAACTTGGTCGACTTCTTTGAGTCAGTAACCAGAGCTGTGGATGATGGCAAGGTGGCTCATACAGCCTACCTTGGTCTGGCCAAGACCTTTAATACCATTCCCCACTCAGGAATCATAGAAAAACTCACTAAGCTAGGCTTCAACCCCTAATTCACTAGGTGGGTTGCAAACTGGCTCACAGATAGAACCTACAGTATGAAAGTAGCTGACTCCAAGTCGGACTGCTGACCAGTCACGAGTGGAGTCCCATATGGTTCGGTCCTGAGTCCTTTCTTATTTGGTATCTACTTCTGTGAAGTCCAGGCCAACACGAAGGGACTCTGGCTGGCAAAGTTCACAGATGATTGCAAGTTGGGAGCTATTATGAACTCCCCAAGTGATGTTGATATCCTACAGAAAGGCCTCAATGAGACCAACAACTGGTGTCAGAATCATGGGCTTAAGCTCAGTGCCAAAAAAATGTGTAGTCATCCCCACAGTTCCCTTGAATTACCACATTGATGGTAGTCCACTGAACACAGAAAGCGTTATAAGAGATCTGGAAACACAGGTTGACAGCAACCTCTCTTTTGACCATGACTTTGCCACTGTGGTCAGAAAGTCCTTCTAAGTGGCAAATCACATTACTAAGGGTTTTGCATCCAGGAAGAAAGAGGTCATTGTCTCCCTCTACCCTTCCCTCATTAGGCCAATCATCGAGTACAATGCCCCATTTGGTATGTACCTCACTAGACACCTGCAACAACTGGAGAGGCCACAAAATTACCTCACAAAGAGGATCCTAGGCCTTAAACACTTGTCCTATGAACACACTCAAAAACCTCCAACTATTCTCTGTCTCCTATCACCTACTTAGAGGCAATCTCTGCTTGACTTACAATTCTATGTCTGACATAGCTCTGTTAGAAATGCTACATCTAAAGAATTCAGAGTAATAGCGTTTAATCAACCAACATAAAAAGAAAACAGTGCAAATAAACGCTAAAGAAATAACGGAATCCACCAGGAAGAGTACGACGATCTAGGTTAAAACCACTCTTCTTTAATGTACAAACACAGATGATTTAGTGCTTTCATCCACAACACAGTGGACTTCATCAGAATACAATTAACATCTAATTAAGCATTTTTATACATAATGTTTTGGCACCAAAAAATACTAATTGATAAAATCATAATTAATTTTTAAAGTGAACAAGCACTAAATTCATATAAACGTTACTACAATATGCTCTTTTTAATCGGGTTTCTGCCTTCCTTCTTTTATGGCAGAAAAGTTTAAATCTACCTCTGGATTTAAACAGTGCCAAGTGTACAGCAGGAAAATGCCTAACTCTGATGGATATGATTCTTGTGTTTATTGTTTGGGTGCTCCTCATTTGGATTTAGAATGCTCTGTCTGCCAGGGCTTCAGTTATAGGGCCCTGGTAGAACGTCGTAAAAACACATACTTAAAGAGCTTCTTAAAGCCCCCTTTGAAGAAGTTTTGTCCAAGGCCGATAAGCCCCTTCAGGCCTCTAGTTCCAAAGACAGTCGTGCAGCGCCAATGTTTCCATTGGTGCAGACATCTAAAAAGCATAAGTACCCGTCTGTTGGTTCCTCTTCAGAACTGAAACCAAAGGTTCTGAAATTCATGGAATGGACCAACCCCTCGGCACCAACCACTACTTCGGTGCCATCGACACCAGGTACAGCACCGACACTGGCTTCCTTAGTTTCTATGTCAGTGCTGACATCTCCTGCTGCTCTGCAGATTATACCTTCTACTCTGGTGCCGAATACTGAAACTTTCTATACACCCAGGATGAGATATTCCCCATCTATTGACCCTTCTTCCTGGGTCAGCTTCCTAGCCCATTTATAGAAAGGAGAGAATCTCCCTCCAGACTGTCCATTCCCTCCACCAGGAATCTGTCTGAAGTTCACATAGTGAGATTGGTGAATCAGCTTTTGACAGCTAAGGGTCTTCCTCCATCTTCTCCGCCCATAAACCCCCCAGCACTCTAACATATATTCCTCCTCTGACCTCCCTAGAGGCAATAGAGTTATCGACTCTGACCACACAGGTTCCTATGGCGCTGGCACCAACAACTTTCCTTGTCTTTGGTTCTAGGCACAGATCTGACTCCCTCGGTGCCTTTGGAACCAATGGGTCCCCAGGATCATACCTCCACTGTCTGGTCTGGGGGGGGATTTTGTCGACTCCTGTTTTTATTCGGAGTCATCCTTGCCTCTTCGAACTACAACAGCTGGGGGTCTTTCTGTGGCTCCAGCTTTGGAGATGGGTGTCTCTGGGAGGGGTCTGACCCTGGTTCCAAGTTTGTCTGTCTTGGTTCTGGGCTCCCATCCCTCTATGGAGAGGGCCTTGGCCACCACAAGTTCCCAGGTGACTGCTGTGTTACTGGAGTCTCACCCTGTGACCCCTGCTTACCTGGAGCTTCCACCAACCTTTGTACCCCGACAATGAGCTCCAAGGATGCAACAGATTCCAAATAAGGATCATGCCCCTCTTCTGAGTCCTTTTCAGATATTCCCACTGAAGAGCCCCCTCGGAAGAAGTTGTGTAAGAGGAAATGCCTGGACTACCCTGAAGAGTCCGTTACTGAGGACACGGATTTTGATGAGAGGGTGGTTTCCTCCCGGTCAACCCCAGAAGATGTCTCCTTTGGAGACACTCTAGAGATCTTTAAACAGCGGGGGTAACTGAAAGCCCAATGACCCTACCTCTGAGGAGTCTGTGTACTTGCAAGCCTTCGAAGCTCGCCTGTCTACTTACTGGGTGACGACTCCTGCTGATGATCACATAAGTTGATCACTCAGTGGGCTTGGAAGGCCCCTGATTCGATGGAACCAATTCCCCGGAGACCAGATAAAATACTATCCGCTCCTGAAGGCCACCAGCACTGGACAGAAGGATTAGCAGTAGATACCATGGTGGTGGCGGCTGCCACTAAAAAGGAACTAGCTGAAGAAAGTTCCTCTGTTCATCTCCCTAATTGGGAGTAAAGGGCGATGGACAGATTTGGAAAGCGGGTTTATGCATCATCAACCTTCACCCTTAGGTCCTTGAATTTCATGCCACATTTCAGTAGGCTCCAGAGGTCTCTGATGAAGGAGCTATCAGATACCATAGCAGGAGCTGTATCTGAGGGAGTCCAGGAAAAAGTGGCCTCCCAGTTGGCTATCCTGCAGTTTATTTCTAATTCATCCATGATGCTCATTGCACATGTAGCCGAAGGTGCGACCAGATCAGCAGGTTCAGGTGTTGAGATTCGAATACATGCTTGGATGTACCTTTGTGAGTTTGCAGAGCCATTCAAGTCTTCCTCCGTCAATGCTCCTTTTGATGGATCTTCTTTGTTCAGCACCAAAGTCAAAGAAACTCTAGCCAGGTGTCAGTGCTGGAAAAACCCTGTCTGTAGTGGGTATATGTTTTTCTGCTCCCCAATGATCCTATTCTTGGAATCAGACGACTGGGTTCAAAAAGTCCCAGAGGCCTTTCCAGGACACTTGGCACAGACTCCCCTCGAGGCAGAGGGGGGGGGGCTGTAATGGAAGATGCCATCCTAGAGGCAGGAGTGGCTCACAGAATCAGGGTTTCAGAGATTCCTTCTCTGGCCAACCCTACCAGTGCTCCTGAAAGGAGGTCCAATTGCTTACCTCTGGAGGCAGTCAGGGGAAGATTTTCTTTGCACCCAACAGCCTGGTGACAAGTAACCACAGATGCCTGGGTGCTGAGAATTATTACCAGAGGTTACCTTATTCCCTTCATTTTTTTAGCCAAGAAATTAAAGAAGACTCCCTGATGCTCCACCCAATCAGAGGGACCAAGCAGCCTTAGAAATACAGAAGTTGCTAGACAAAATCCAAGAAGTCCCACAAAACCAGATAGGATCCTTATTTTATTCAAGGTTCTTTTTAGTGCCAAAAAAGACAGGGGACTGGAGACCAATTCTGGATCTCATCATTCTAAACAAATTTGTTCAACAGTCCAAATTCATGGTTCAGTCAATACTTCCCTTTCTAGAGGAAAATGATTGGATGTGCTTGATAGACCTTCAAGTTGCATATTACCACATAAAGATGGACAAATACTCAAGAAGGTTTCTCCTCTTTTGGCTAGGAGCCAGTCGCCTTCAGTTCAGAGTGCTGCCCTTTGGTCTCACCACAGCCCCCCCGGGTGTTCACCAAGTGCATTGCAGCAGTAACGGCTCACTTGAGACTGCACGTATTCTGGGTGTTTCCATATCTAGGTGATTGGCTCATCACCACTTCCACCAGATATCCACTGCTTCAGACAACAAAATTCACCCTGCAATTGTTTGTGCGCCTTAGAATCACAGTCAGTCATATAAAGTTTCAACTAACCCCCCCCTCAGGATATGGAATTCATAGGAGCTCATTTAAACACCCTCTCATGTATAACCTCCCTCCCCCTTCACAGATTACAGAAGATAAAATCCCAAGTACATTCTATCTTATGCACAAAGTACCAGCCTTACTGGTGCTTCAGGAGTTGGGGTCCATGGCAGCGGCTATCACCCTGGTCCTAATAGCGAGATTCCACTTGAGGTTACTGCAATGGCTTCTTGCAAATCAATGGTCTAGTCTAACCATCCAGTGAACTACCCCACTGTTATCACCAGTCACTTCAAAAGAGACCTATCCTGGTGGATGGAATTTGAAGAAATTCTTTTGGGCTGCCCTTTTGTCCCATCTCAACCCAAGGCCATAGTGACCACGAATGTCTCCCAGATGAGGTTGGGGGGCATTACTGGGAAAGACAGCCTAAGACACTTGGTCCCTGATAGAGGCCAATCTGCATATCAACTTCCTGGAGTTGAGTGCTGTGCTACAAGCATTTCAATCTGTCCTCCCTCAAGGAATGATTGCAATCCAATCAGACAACATGTCTATAGTCTGGTACATAAACAAATAAGGGGGAACCAAATCCTAACCTCTGTGTCGAGAAGTCCTCGGAGTGTGGCAATGGGCCATTGCCTCCAACCACTTTCTGATAGCAATGCATGTCCTGGGGAGTTCAAACGTGATAGTGGACAAGCTTAGCAGATGCATTCTACTGCCTCATGAATGGTCTTTTAATCCCAGTACAGCGAAGAAGATCTCTCGTTGCTGGGGCCAGCCTTGCTGTGCCCTTTATGCATCACCCCAAAACAAGTGCAGAAGCTACTTTGCCCTAATTACCCCTCAAGAGGAGTCCCCAAGAGATGTTCTTCTCGATTGGCCCCCCTGGGTCTCCTCTATGCCTTCCCTCCTTTCCCTCTGATTCCACTCTTTCTCAAGAAAGCAGCCAGGTTGAAAAGCAAAGTGATCTTCATTGTACCCTACATTTCCTTGCCAAATTTGGTTTCCCTTTCTATGGCCTCATCTATTTCACAGTCCATGGAATCTGGACCCAGTTCCAAACCTTCTGGCTCACCCTCAGGGACTAGTGCATCCCAATCTTCATAGTATTTAGCTAAAAGCTGGGTTCCTCAAATTCCGATAGTTGCCAGGCATAATGATATACCATCCCCAGTATGAAAAATTTTACTGGAATCCACCAGGAAACTCTACCTCAGTAAGTTCAAGAGATTTTCAATCAGGGCTTGTGATAATGGTCTTGACCCCTTTTCTGCTCCTGTGGAAAACATTTTACAATTTCTGGCCATCCTTTTTGCTTAAGGAGCTTCTGACTCCACAGTTAGTCATTCTAGCTGCCATTTCTAATTTTCATAGTGGCTTTGAAGACCTCCCTTTAATTTCACATAGACTATGTAAGGCCTTCCTCAAGGGAACTATTCGACTAAAGCCTCCATTTAAGGATACTCTACCCACAATGGGACCTGACTGTTGTTCTACAATCACTGGTATATACACCCTTAGAACCAGCGGCCACATGCAAATTAAAAGTTCCTTTCTTGGAAAACGCTACTCCTCATAGCTATAAACTCTGTAAGATGAGTGTCTGAATTGCAGGCCTTCTGTTCAAAACACCCTTACTTAATTTTCCATAAGGATAGAGTTACACTCAGAACCAATCCAGCTTTTCTTCCGAAGGTGGTCTCGGAGTCCAGCATTAACCAAACCATAGACTTGCCTGTTTTAGGAGAATTTTGCCTACACTTGTTGGATGTTCACAGGCAATTATGTTTCTACCTCAGCAGAACTAAACAAATTTAGGAAATCAGAACAGTTGTTTGTATCTTTTTCTGGCACAACTTTAGGAAAATCTGTTTCTAAGGTTACCTTGTCAAACTGGTTAAGAGATTGTATTACTTACATTTATGATAGAAAATGTCAAGTTACCTGAGCCGTTGAAGTTGCATTCCACTAGATGTATGGCTACTTCAGCTGCATTCCATTCTAAGGCTTCCATGTATGAAATATGTGCAGCAGTAACGTGGGCTACTCTACATACCTTTATTACTCTTTACAAATTGGATTTGGTCTCCAGGGGAAGAGCCTCCTTTGGTTCTATGGTTTTCTGGAATATCTTTCCATAGGACCACCCAAGATTTAAATTAGCTGGGGACTCTGTCCCAAAAGTCAAGAATAGATGAAGATTGACAATATCAGATAAAGAAAGATGTCTTACCATAACGTTCCATCAGGAGTTAACCTTTTTCCTGTTTTTTTGTTAGGACATACCTTGAACATGACTGCATTTAGTTTAGTCTCTCTCTATTTTTCTATAAATCTGCAAACTCGATCTGCGGTAAAGTAGAGAGGGGCATTGTGGGTAGACTCTTGGCTTGAGAGGTTTTTTTGGCTGGCGCGAGCTATATAATGGCCGGACCAGTTCCGAGGATCGGAACTGTAACCCAAGAGTCAAGAATAGATGAAGATCGGCAACACAGATGGAACATTACAAAAAAAAGATTACAACATTACAAAACTGCCCATTTCAGAACACTTAAATCATAAAAGGCCACTCACATTTCTGTAATTACAATCCACCAATATCAGTCAATATGCATTATCTCTGCAGAAGTGAAAATCATCTGAATAATTACACATTAAAGAGATCAGTAACTAATGAAGATGTTACTACTAGCAAACAATTTTATATTTCAGTATTACATCTACAAATTAAGTGCCTGTTGCCCTTGAAGAATAAATTGTCTGTGGTATATTAAAAAAAAAAATAGTAAGCTAGTAATATTGCAACAGAGAATAGATGGCAAACCAACAAGTTCATAGTTACAAGGCATCTCATCCTGAGGACACACACACAGGATGGCAGCACCCCACCCCTCAGCAATCCATCTATATGCTGTGGGAGTAGAACCCACAGCCTTCTGCAACAAAAGCCAGTATGCTACCTATTGTGCTGCTAACACTGCTTTCAAATTCTCACGAACAAATAGTAATGACCATTTTCTAAACAAAACAGTTGCACATTGAAAACAGACTTAGCCTGAGCTGCAGTATACTTCTCTTCCCTTGAAGCACAAAATTCCTTGAAAATGCACTGAAATAAACAGTCTGGTAGTTGGTTTGAGCAACTTGTCTATAATGTCCATGCTTTATTCCACAGACAGAAGCAGGCAACAGGAATGTCTTGTTTAAATTCCCCACATGGACATGGAAGAAGCAATTGACAGCAGGTGTGTGTGTGTATGCCAGCATGCAACCGCAGGTATATGCGCATAACAGAATGTAAATCTGTTGAATGCAGAGGGCATTCTTGAAGATGAATGCCCTTAAAGACATGTACTGTTTTTTTTTTTTTTAATTAAAAGGTAAATGCTGTGGCAGTCCCCATTACCAGGGGACCCATCCCAGCCAGCGGGCCCTAGGCCATTGGCAAGGTTGCCTAGTGCTGGATTTGGCACTGCTTTTGTGCCATGAGGGATCCAGTCACCTTTTATCTCTTGTACCTCTCAGCAAGGGAAAAGAACCAAGCTGTAATGTAAACATTTCTCCTCCATGCTAAGCATCAGCAGTATAACAGAAAAGTGAATGTATGATCACCAGTGACTATCTTACAGGTAATGTTCAGTCCAGCAACATATGACTCATTGGAAGTAAAGTATCACATTGTCAGGGAAAGACTACATTATGGCAACAAGCTTTCCTCTAAAATGTGTCTGATTTTGCGTAGAATTTTTTCCATCCCTAATAAAAGGTGTGATTTAGGGAAACATACTTTGCCAATAGCATACCTGTCAACTGTGCCAGATTTTGCCTCATATTTTTGACATTACCCTAACAAAACTTTTGCTATACTGGAATACCTATAAACAGGAAAAAGCACCAGCAAGCCGTAACCACCTTAAAACATTTAATGTGTTCCACAGCAAGCAAAGCACAACACAGCACACAATGATAACGCTGAAATGACCAGTTCATTTTCTTCTCTAACTTCATCAGAAAAATGCTGACAGTCCCCATTTATACCTTTGCACACTGCCAAAACTTAAAATCATGTGACATTGAATTAAATTTTAACCCTTTCCTAAACATACCTTAAAACAGGCATAATAAATACAAGTATAATAAATACAACTTTTCCCTGTTTAAAACACTTTTAAATATCTAAAAACACACTTTCAAAACCTCTAGTAAATAAACAGATGGCTATAAACAATTAATGCATGTTAAAAATGAATAAATGACTGTAAAAAAAAAAACAAGTAAAATCAATTTTGTTGAACAATATACTGGCATACCTCTCAACTGTCCCACATTTTCAGAGATGTCCCTGATTTTGACTGAAATTGTAGCTTTGCCCCTTTTAATCCCTCCTAAAACTAGTGACTTTTGGAGAAAAGGTGATGAATTACACTTATTAAATCATGACGGTAATTGAAATCATAAATTCTTTTACTTCAAAAAATGTACATTAATTCACATTCTCTTAGTTTATCACTTATGCAAGTTGATAGTACTAATATTTTAGAAGTGTCACTGATTATCCCTGGACTATTCCTTGATTTTTTTGAAATGTATCCGTGATTTGTTTAAAATGTATCCCTGATTTGTTTAGTGCTACGTTTACTGCTGAATAGCTAAGGCTTGCAGTCAGTCAATAATGTCATATATTAACATTCAATACCTCTTGTTTAGAGCATGCATAGTGATGGAAAACCTGTTCTATTAACTTTTCAAGAGAAATAAAGTAGTACTTAAATGTTCCAGAGTTCAATTCTTTCTAATATCACTTTGCCCTGTTTCTTGAGCAAACTTGTTGAGAGCTATGAGGTAAGCAGGTGATACAGAACATTACTGTACCAATATTGCAGTAAAAGTATTACCCTGCCCCTTGTTCAATATATGAATGTCATTAGTGAAGTTTATAGTCAACAGTGGAACATAGTATTCAAAAAATGCATGCTTATGCAAAACTTGTTGCTTAATTAAGTTTCCCTGATTTTGTGTCTCCTTTCTCCAAACGTGTATCTAGGTCATCTGGTAGTTATGAAAAACACCACTCTTCCAACAATGTAAAATAAAAAAAACAAACAAAAAAAAAAAACGCATAAATAAAGGTTTTGTCTAATAACAAGAAACTTGCTATTACTTTAATCTAAAAAGTGTTTGTTGCGGTTAACACACTAGGCACGTTAGTGCATTACCTTGACCGCAAATGCATTATCAGCATTCATTTATGAAGCTGGTACTGAAATGCCACACCACTGCACCCTATTATATATATTTTACTTGGCAATAGGTAATTCTATTAAAAGAAATTGGTTAATTACACTTAAATTATTATAAGAGGAATTATTGACTTCCTTTACTTCTGAAAATTGTGATATTTCTTATTCTGTCAGCTTATACAGTAGGTATTAATACTTAAGTAAACAGCAATGATTACCAAATATTATGTCTTTATCTGTGTTTAGTTGTGGAGATAAGAGCTTGAAAATTATGCAGTTGATAGCAGAAACAATTTAGCATTTGTGAAGCTCTGCAGACACATTCCTTGCACTGTCATGAATCTTGAGTAGTAGGATTACAAAAAAGTGGGAATACAATCCTTTAACTAGCAGTTACTGGCCACCCACCCCAAACAAAGAAAACAAAAAAGAACAAACACTTCTTCCATTAAGCACTGGATGCAAGCGCTTGTTACATTTGTAGCAAGTGGTTTGTTAGTGTTACAAACAGCAGTTACAGAACGAAGCTTGGAAGCAATCGGTGCATATAATGCATTATACAACGGCCCCCCCCCCATTAATATTCCAAGACGTGCACGCTGATTGGTCAGCTTGCACGTTGTAAATCAGAGTTATAGTAATGGAAAAAGGTCTGGTCACCCGGACTTTTTCCATTAGTATAACAATTTTTTTTTACAGCAACGGAGAACACAAGATCTCTGTTGCTTTTTACAACCTGTTTCGCTATGTTAAATGAGTTTAACATAGCGAGACAGCTTTAAAAAAGTAATGGAGATCTTCCTATCTCCGTTGCTTTTTTTAAAGGTGTCTCGCTGTGTTAAATGGGTTTAACATGGCGAGACAGCTTTAAAGAAAGCAACAGAGATTCTCCGTTGCTTTTTTAAAGCTGTCTCGCTATGTTAAACTCCTTTAACATAGCGAGACAGTTTGTAAAAAGCAACGGAGATCTTGCTTTCTCCGTTGCTTTTGCCCACAGCTCTGATGTACTGCGTAAGCATACGCATGCGCAGTACACCAGAACTGCCGCAGAATACCAGACAGCTGCGGAAGGGCAGCAAAGAGGCATTATACAATGCCGTTTATATTGGCTGCAGGAAAAAACATTAAACCATCTCATGCATAGTTAATGTTTGGAGGTGTTCACAGGGCGAAAAGACTGAAAGGAGGTGGTTCAAGGATGGTAATTGAGGAAAACATGAAAAATAGAGCATTATTAGCAAATGGTTTGAGCATACATACATTCTCTACAGCTCTGCAAGACTGTTATCTACTTAACAATGGCTCACATAACCAGAGCTATAAGAACAGCTAAAAAAAAGTCAAAATCATGATTTTGGATAGTGGAAGGAGTATGGTACAGTGCTGCATTCAAAAGATGGAGAAAATAAGGACCTTGGAAATGAGAAAACAAGTGAAGTAGCATGTAGTGGTACTTTAAAGACATCCTTCATCTTAGCTACCCAAGGAAGTCTCCTCCTTCTCCTTCGGACCTTAATTTTGTTTTGGAAAAATTGACCCAGACTTCTTTTGAGCCTCCATTTTCAGCTTTTTTGCAACACTGTACCTGGAAGACTATCTTATTGTTTGCTCTTACTTATGCTCAGAAGGTTTCTGAGCTTCAGGCCTTTATGCCCATTTTTCCTTTTTTGGTTTCTCACAGGGGCAAGGGTGTCCATTCATACTAATCCTCCTTTTATGCCCAAAGTTGTTAATGAGTTTTCCTTGTATCAGACAGTATAACTCCCTTCCTTTTTCCCCTCTCCTCAGTCTGCTAGTGGGCTTGCATACCTTAGATTTGTACAGACAGCTCAGGTATTATTTGTATAAAGCTAAGGCCATTTGTAAGTCTAACCAGCTTTTTGTTTTCATCCCAGAACATTGCGTTTACCTGTTTCTAAGCAGACTTCTCCTCCTGGATATTTAAGACCATTTTCTTTTGTTATTCTTTTCATGGCAAGTGTCTGTCTACTTCTATTAGAGCTCGTACTATTAGGGTTGTTGCCTCTTCTGCTGCCTTCTTAAAGGGTTTAGACACCAATTCCATTTCCGAAGCTGCTACTTTGTCTTCAGTGCATACCTTTACTAAGCATTATAAACTGGATATGGTTTCTAGGGCCAGAGCAGATTTTGCTAAGGCCATCCCACATGAGTTTGTTGAAGGCTCTTCCCTGCCTTCCATATCTCACTCCTTTTCAAGCTTTTGTACTCTCCCTAAGGTTAGGAATACTGCAACCATGACATAGGACATTGTACAGTTCTGTAAAATCTTACCTTAATAGTAAATGTCCTTCTCTTCACTATTGCAGTATTTGGTCCCTCCCTCCATTCCCCTTTTTTCCTTTT
The DNA here is from genome assembly GCF_019279795.1 of Protopterus annectens. Taxonomy (NCBI): domain Eukaryota; kingdom Metazoa; phylum Chordata; order Ceratodontiformes; family Protopteridae; genus Protopterus; species Protopterus annectens. Next base: position 1,639,300,899 of record NC_056741.1, on the reverse strand, counting down.
GGACTTTGATTTGGTTACTCTCCTGCCCAAGGGTCTCCCCTTTTCTATCTGCATTTTCTCCTCCTGGATTTGTATAGCCTCCTATGTCCTATGGAGACTGAGCTCTACTGAGACAATTCTGTTCTGGGTATCTGTGGCTGTACATCAGTGTTATATCCTGTGTCCTGTACTGGGAGCACACACATGACTTACTTACTGTGCATACAAGATCTAAAGGGTTTGGTATAGTGGCTGGATGTTGAGCTATCCTTGGCAGGAGATCCCTAAGGGTATGAATACTGCAACAGTACAGAGAAGGACATCTACTGTTATGGTAAGATTTTACATAACTGCACACTCTCTCTACTCATGTAGTAAGACAATTGATATATTTCCAGTACTCCATAACTAACCACCTTCCTAATAAAATAATGCGGAACTGATCACAATTTTTGATCACGTAAAATGAAGTATTGGATAATACTTGAGAAACTTTTTTTGTTACTGGTCCCACATAAATTATCCAGAAGAGAAAATAATGGTATATTTGCACAGTGCAGCATAATACATACTCCAGGAAAATAGAGGCACTAAACACCTAAGGAAGTTAATCTCCCCTGAGCAAGGGAAAAGACTGTTTAGAGAGAGTACAGGAGAAAGTAACAGATGTTCATTATACATCAGTGTTCTTGTAATTAATCTCATGCATCAGTGTTCTTGTAATTAATCTTTTGTTGTTGTTCAGTAATTAATCTTGAGATTTCCTGACTTGCAGAAGCCATAGGCTGACCTGAATAGCAGAGAGTTTTACCTTTCCCCACCCCTGCCAAATGGCCTCTCTTGTGACATCAGGATGTTGAGGTATAAGGGTCATTGACCAGCACCATTTGTCATTTTTTTTCCTAACAAAGTCCAATGCATTTGCATCTTAGCATGCATTGATCTGTTTGAAATGAGACTTCTAAAGCTAAGTACCCCGTTGTAGGAAAAATGTTTTAGTTTAACTCTGAACACCTTAGATGTCAGGAAAATCCTCTTGTGTCTGTTTAGTGTATGCAAAACAGAGCCTTTACTGGGATTTCAACTCTCTGCTTGTTCTACCTGGGTCTGAAGCATGACATGCCCAACTGTCCTCAGTGTGTTTATAGGATCATAGGAGGTTACTAGGCTATTGGCCCTGAGGTCCTTATAAGCCTAGCCAAGAGTTTAGACCATGTTTAGATAAGTCAGCAACCAATGCCCCTGTTCAGCAGGGATACGTGGAATCCCAGGGGTATATTTTCTGTTTTCCATCAAGTTATCCAGGTTGCGCTTAAAAAAGGGTAAAGACATACTCTGATGTGCAAAGGGAGTCTATTCCACAGATGGGGGAGTCTTTGGGACACAAATCTGTCCCACCAACAAGTTGATGTCACAGAGCAGGTTGAGGCTGCACATGTGAGTTACTCGAGTGGAGCTTGACTTGCAGATATACAGCAGTCCCATCAAGGTGGGGTCTGTGATCACCCTGTATGCCAGACAAAGGTCATCTCTGTGGAGTCTGTATGAAAGTGAGTAGAGGGATAGGGCTTCTAGCCTATCTGTGTATGGTAGATGTTTGAGGCCCTTGATTCTCCTGGTGAGGAACCTCTGTGGTCTTTCCAGTTGCATGTGCTTTGTGAGGTATATGCCAAAAGGTGCATTGTACTCAATAATGGACCTTATAAGGGAAGAATACAGGGATGTTATGACCTCCTTATTCCTGCATGAGATACCCTTAGTTATGAGGTGGGCCATGTAAAAGGCTTTTCATACAACAGAAGTAACATGGTGGTCAAAAGTCAGGTTGTTATCAACCTGGGTGCCTAAATCCCTCATGACTGATTGCATGCTTAGGACGTTGTTATTAATATGATAATTTGTTGGGGATGTCACTCTCCCCAAAGGGGATGATGATGCATTTTTTGGTATTCAGGTTGAGGCTATGTTTCTGGCACCAGTCATTTGTCTGAGTGAGACCCTCTTGGAGGATGTCCACATAACTAGGAAAATTGATGACCACACTCAGCTTGCAGTCATCTGCAAACTTGGTTAGCCATAGCCCACTGGTTTTGGCCTGCAACTCAGAAGAGTATATAGGTTCATAGGTAGGTACTAGGCTATCTGCCTGAAGGCATTTATAAGCCTAGCCAGAATGTGTTGGCTTTCGTCACCCCCTTAGATTAGTTCCCTGTGCCTCTGTCTAGCAGAGCCATTGAAGTGATCCCTGGGGTAAACTTTCTGTTTCCCATCCACTTGTCAAGGTTCCTCTTGAAGAGGGTTAGCGAGGAGCTCTGCCTACTGTAAACTGGAATCTTGTTCCAGAGCATGGGAAGTCTCTGGGACAGGAATCTATCCCTCCAGCACGTCCTATTTACTGTTGTGGTGAGGTTTAGATCCCTGGAGCTGTGGCTCGAGGGGATATGGTTTTCTTTAGGTGGAGCATGTCCATCAATTCTGGGTTGGACATGGCCTTGTATGTCAGGCAGAGATCACCTCTGAGTAGGCAGTATGCAACTGAGTACAGCTGGAGTTTCTTCAGTCGAGCTGCATAGGGCATCTGCTTGAGGCCAGTGATCCTCTTGGTGAGGTACTTCTGTGGTCTTTCCAGTTGTTGCAGGTATCTTGTAAGGTACATCCCAAATGGGGCATTGTACTCTATGATGGGTCTGATGAGTGATGCGTAGAGGGGCCCAATGACCTCTTTCAATCTGGATGCAAACCCTTTTGTGATTAGGTGGGCCACATAGAAGGATTTTCTAACCACTTTGGCAATGTGATTAACAAAGGAGAGGTTACTATCTATTTAGGCCCCCAGATCCCTTGTTACGACTTCCGTATTTTGGGGGCTACCACCTATGTGGTGGTTTGTGGGTACTTTGTTTTTTCCAAAGGGGATGACTATGCACTTCTTGGCATTTAGCTTGAGGCCATAGGTTTGACACCAGGTATCTGTCTCAGTGAGACCCTTTTGGGGATCTGAAGAAGGCTTGAATAGCTGAAAGCGCTTGTCCATCTGTTTTTACAAGAAGGGTTCTTTCTTCCATTTTTATGCTTTTTTGTGAACAAAGCACTGTGAAGTTTGTTTGGTTTTCGTATTTGTGGTGCAACACTCTTCTGTTCTTTACATTCGTGAACAATGCACTGTGAAGTTTCAGTTTGAAGTCTCAGCTTGGTTTTAGCATTTATGGTGCAACACTCTTCTGTTTTTCACATTTGTTGTTGTTTGTTGAGCATTCTTTAGCGGAGATCACTTCTCTTTCTTATAGGATTTTACCCTTTTGGAGGATGTCTGTGTCAGCCGGAGAGTCAATTATAGCCCCTAGTTTGCAGTCGTCTCCGAACTTGGTCAGCCACAGTCCTCCTGTGCTTGTCTGTACCTCTGAGAAGTATATGCTGAACAGGAGGGGTCTTTGGACTGAGCCCTGGGGAGTGCCACTTGTAACCTGTTTAGAGTCAGACCTAGCTTCTGCAGCTCTTACCATGTGGGTTCTGTCCATGAGCCAGTTGGCAACCCTACTCATGTCATAGGGGTTTATGTTCAGGCTGGTGAGCTTGTCTATAATACCTGAGTGGGGAATGGTGTTGAGGGCCTTTGCAAGGTCTAGGTAGGCTGTGTGTACCACCTTTCCCTTGTCTATAGCCTTGGTAACTGTCTCAAGGAAGTCCATCAGGTTTAGGAGGCATGATCTGCCCTTAAAGCCGAACTGGGTAGGGTCCAGTGTTTGGAGGTTCCCAATGTCTCTGTTAATGAGATCCATGATGATGCACTCCATAGCTTTGCAGACCAAGCTAGTCAGGCTTATAGGGTGATAGTTCTCTGGGTCCATTGTGGTTCCACCTTTGTGGAGCGGAATAACCGTTGCTGTGCACCACTGTGTGGGCACGTAGCCTGTGGAGAGGCTGAGTTTAAACAGTGTATTTAGGTGAGGGGTTAGTTCATCTTTGAGCTTGTGTAGGACGCAGCCTGGGACACCGTCTGGTCCCATTGATGCTGTGTTTTTGGCTTTGGAGAGGGCTGTTTTAACCTGGGTGTCTGTGATTTCAGGGGCACTACATTCTTCAGGTATAGTTATGGGTCCTTTTGGGGATGAGAGGGGGGTGAAGTTTGCACTGAACCTCTCTGCCAGGATGTTGGCTATATCAGTTGTTTGTGTATTTTGTGACATTCGGCACTAACTCCGAGCAGATCTGAGAATTGCCACTTAGATTCTTGACATAGCTAAAGAATGCATTGGGGTTATCTTTGGAGTCCATGGCAATTTTTCTTTCGAAGCTAGCCTTGGATGATTTTATGAGGGAATGTAGTTTCTTGCTGATACTGATCAGGGATGTCTTCCCTTCTTGGGATTTTACTCCAGGGTCTGGTCTTGGGGCCCAAATAACAGAGACCCCAAGACCGGACCTTGGAGTACGTCACTTGTTACGGGTCTACTGCTTGAGGTGGCGTCCCTTATTTTGACTAGGTGGATTCTATCAGTGAGCCAGTTTGCTCCCCATCTGGTAACATATGGATTGATGTCTAGCTGAGAGAGTTTATCTATTATGCCTGAGTGGGGAATAGTGTCAAAGGCTTTGGCCAAGTCAAGGTAGGCGGTGTGCACCATCTTCCCCTCGTCCATGGCTTTGGTGACTGTCTCAAAGAAGTCAACCATATTTAGCAGACATGATCACCCCTTGACAAAGCCAAACTGTGTGGGATCAAGTGTTTGGAGGTTGCCAGTGTCCTTGTTAATGAGGTCCATGATAATCCATTCCATGGCCTTGCAGATCAGGCTAGTTAGGCTGATGCGTCTATAATTTCCTGGATCGATGAACACTCCACCTTTGTGTAAAGGGATGACAGTAGCTGTCCTCCACTTAGCTGGGATGAAACCGGTACTCAGACTTTGGTTGAATAGGGAGACTAATGGTGCTGCAAGTTCCTGCCTGAGTTCATTTATGATGCAGCCTGGGATATTATCGGATCCCATGGAGGCAGTATTTTTTTGCCTTTGAAAGAGCAGTGATGACTTGTTCCCTAGATATAAGGGGAAAGGGGCAGGTACTGGGGATGTCCTGATTTACTGATGGGGAGGACAGAGGGGTGAAGTTTTTACTGAATCTATCAGCCAGAAAGTTTGCTGTATCCACAGCATTTGTATATGTGGTGTCCTTGACCATCAGTTCTGAACAGATCTGGGTGCTTCCTGTAAGGTTATGGACATATGTGAAGAAGGTCTTATGATTGTCTCTAGTAAATGTGGCCAATTTGGACTCGAAGTTTGCTTTGGAAGATTTCACTAGTTCTCTTATTTGCTTTTTCAGTCTAAGGAGACATTGCTTCCAATTGGGCACCTGCTCCTTCTTGGTCAGCATTTTTTTCCTTTTGTTATAGAGTTTATTTATTGTAGATGTCCACCAGACAGGTTTACTCTCCCTTGCAGATGATGATTTAGTCCTATCAGGTATTCCTGATTCCATGCATCATTATAAATGCTCATATAGTGCTTTGGTGTAGTTTTGGATATTGGTGCCAGTTCCTACAGAAAGGGGAGGGGACTGTGAAGCTGTTTATACCATCCCTCAGGAATCTGTAATCAGCTTTGGAGAAGTTTTTGTCTGATCCTAGCTAGAGGGGGGTTGAGGGAGATGGTGACTTTGAAAATTACCGCTTTATGGTCTGATCTTACCAGGGAGGATGATGCTATAGGGATGCTGCAGTAGTTACTCATGTTGGTTAATACCAAATCCAAGATATATTACCTCTTTTGGGGGGTATCAAGTAGCTGTTCCAAGGCATTATTGAGGAATCTCTGGCATTTGTGTTCTGGCATGAGTAGTTCTTTCAATCTGTGTTGGAAAGTTAGTCACCCAGGATAAGGGTAAAGCATAGAATCTTGATAGATTCAAACGTCCAAAAAGGTAGATTAGGCATCTTGAGTCAGATTTGGGGGCTGGTAGCTAGCTATGATTTGAATAGATGTCTTATCAATGGTTAACTGCACCTGCAGTGTCTCCTGTGCATCATACTGTTTAACCAGCCTGGAGGTGTGGATATCTTTAATGTATATTGAAACTCCACCTCCTTTGGCTTTACTGCCCACAGTTTCGGGTCTGAATGTATGATAGGATGAGGAACCAGGTAAGGTTGGGGTGCTCTGCACAGTTCTGAACCAGTTTTCTGTGACTGCACAGATATCAGCATTTTCCAGAGTTAAGAATGCTTGCAATGAGTGCAGCTCCAGACAAGTGACAAGTGAAGTACCCCAGGGTTCAGTCCTGGGACAGCTCTTGTTTGGCATCTACTTCTCTGAAGTACAGGCCAACACTAAGGGACTCTGACTAACAAAGTTCACAGATGACTGTAAACCGGGAGCCATTATTAAATCCCCAAATTATGTGGATATTCTACAAAAGGGCCTTACAGAAACAGATGCTTGGTGCCAGAGCCATGGGCTTAAGCTCAATGCCAAGAAATGTATAGTTATCCCCTTTGGGAAAAAACATGTACCTGTGAATTACCACATAGGTGGCAGTACACTAAACACTGAAAGTGTGATGAGAGACTTATGGACACAGGTGGACAGTGGTCTCACCTTCGATAACCACATCAGTCAGGAAATCCTTCTATGTGGCAGACCACATCACTAAGGGCTTTTCATCCACTAAAAAGGAGGTCATTGTCCCACTGTACTCATCCCTCATTAAACCCATTATAGAATACAATGCCCCATTTGGTATGTACCTGTCAAGACATCTGCAACAACTGGAAAGGCCGCAGAAATACCTCACTAAAAGAATCACAGGCCTAAAGCAGATGCCCTTTGCTGACCGTCTAAAAAAACTCCAGCTATACTCTGTCGCATATCGTCTACTCAGAGGCGATCTCTGCTTAACATACAAGGCCATGTCAAACCCAGAGCCTTTGGACATGCTACACTTAAAGAAATCCCAATCCCTCAGAGCCACATGCTCCAGGGATCTAAACCTTCTCATCACAATGAACAAAATATGCTGGAGGGATAGGTTCCTGACCCAGAGACTCCCCAGACTCTGGAATAGACTTGCCCATTTATGTCAAGTAGAGCGCCTCTTTGGCCCTCTTGAAAATGAACCTTGATGATTGGATGGGAGATAGGAAATTCACCCCGGGGATCACGTCAGTCACCCTGCTAGACAGGGGTCCAGGGAAGTAAATATTGTGGGAAGAAATAGCCAGGGAATTGTTATAGCTAGGCTTGTATAGGCCCTGGGGCCAATAGCCTAGTACCAACCTATGACCTTTCATTTGTGTTTTGTTGAAATTTTTATGTCAGTAGTTTTAACCTCATCACTTTTCCTAAAAAAGGCACTATGGGGAGGCAAGATCCTTTGCCAGAAGCCTGAAGCCCAGGTGAGATGGATGCAGGCTATCTCTGGCAAAACATCGTGGTCTGTCAATCATATCTTCCCAGGCTGTCAGGTGCTGGATCCCCCAGGAATGACACCAGAAACTAAGCCAATTGTTTGTAATAAGGAATCATTCTGGGTGATGGCAGAATGCTGCTTAAGGCTAGGGACATACTTGTCTGGGGCACATAATCAGCCAGCTCAATCATGTCCAGAGAGGTACGTCTCAAGTCATTCACGCCAACATGGACTATAATAGAGTCATAAATGTACCTGTTGTTGAGAGACTTGAGTTTGTGTGTGAGATATAGTGGATTCTGGCACCAGACAGACAACTAACTGTGACTTTATCCTTATCCAGCCTGATGAGAGGCACATCTGTGTGTCTCACAATGGAGTCTCCAATGTCTAATATGTTGGGTTTATGGTGAAGCCTTAGTGGCTGTGAGGCACAGGTGTGTGGACTATGCGTGGTATGTAGTGTGAAGGGCTGTGGAGATTGCATGTGTTTTTGCCACGGAGGTCTCTCTTGTTTGGGTATGTTTATGTGGAGGACCTCCTCATATGTGAGTGCATGCTGTGTAGGTGTGGGTGGTGTTTAACATTTAATGATTGTGCTGACAACCTTTTCAGTGCCAGATATACTGACTTGAAGAGGAAAGAAGCATGGACTGTAGCTTCCTAATGTAATTGCATCTCTCACAAATTGTGTTTCTAGGTGGTACTAGTACATGGTACATGAGGCAGTTGCTACACTGTGTCAGGATGCCCATATCAACCAGGCTGGCAGGAGAAGCTGTAGGAAATTGTCCATCCGTATTTGTCAGAATCTGAGGGAGGAAGGCCAGGGAGAGCAAAGGGTGGACCTAAAGCCCAAGTGCATAAACCAAAACTAAGAGTTTAGAATAATACTTAACAGTTTAAACAGGCTGTAAACAAGCAGTAATAAATGCAACAGAAAAGATGCAGTTGAACACTTTAGAGAACAAGCAGCAAGTAGGAAAAACCAAAATGAAGTAACAGAGTAGTAGGAAGAAACACAAATACAGAAAAATATAAGCAGCTGAATAAAGTGTCTTATGAAGTGGAAAGGGAGAGATCAAGAACAGAAGATAATTCAAGGTTAAGGGACTAAGGGGTTTGGCCTTCCCAAATTATTTCTTTATTAGGTAGAATGAGCTAATGAGATGGGACTGGTAAGAGTGTCCCAGATCAATATTACATTAGGGGGGTGGGCAGCTGCAAAAGCCACTAACTTTAGGAAAACGGCAGTTGGGTGGGAGAAAAAATTTCAGCACAGATCAGAAAACAAAATTCGGCCAGGAAATATATAAATAATTCAGTCAAGCAAAACTACAGGCAGTGCAGAAAAATGAACTGTTAAAGTGCAAAGAAATATATTTATCAGCTCTATATTTCCAGATTGTTTGAGAAGCACTCTATCAATCACAAGGAAATTCCAGCAATGAATTAAATACTCTTATGATTAGGCATGGGGACAAGTCTTTACATAAAGAATGTTAGCAACCTACAGCTGCTATGGCATCCACTGGTCCATCAGATGATCTGCTGTGAAAAATTGAGAAGCATGCTGGAGAACCAGATGTCACCATTTCCATCTCTAGAAGCCCTCCTAGGCACATGATTGTCAAAGGAAATGATGCATGTTTGCGAACACTCTGATGACCTTCTGCACTGCTGGGGCCTCTGGAAAGATCTCTCCTGCTGCTGCACCAACATCCACATGGTCCAAATACCCCAAGTGTCAGTTGAATCTGGATCCACTGGACACTCATCTGCTTCTAATGCACAGATCCTCATTACTGATAGGAAGTTAGCATCACCCACATCTGTGACTGTGAGGAGATCCCAAGAGAGCAATTCAGAGTGTGGCCATCTGACCACTGTTTGAGGCCTCAGTACACATCATACTCAGTTTCAGGTCCAAGACTCCAAATCTGTCATCGGTTTGCCTTAGCCTCAGCACCAGCATTTGCTGGCCTTACCTGCAGGACTTTTAGTCTTGCAGAGGATCTCATCAGTTTCATAGCCTCAATGGATTTTGACCCTGCAATCACCCTGCTCCAGGAATCACTCTTGTCAAGAGGAACAAGAGACCTTTCCCCACAGTAGTCCACAGATTTCTGTGACTCAGATGAGCAGTAGGCATACGTGACCACATGTCTACATGGTCATATGACAACTCAAGCGTTAGATACCCTAGCCTCAGTCTTGAAACCTTAGGATCTTTCTTTTGGGGACATTCTTCATAAAATGAGAATTCTTCAGTTGGGAAGCTCACAAATATCTCCCATTCAGGAAGCAATTTGTTAGTTTCATAGTTTTGCTGAGCAAAAATCTGTCTTGTCTTCTTCCAGTGTTTGAAATTGTGCATAATGTGATTGAAAATACACCCCTGACTGTTTCTATAGAATGCTTGTTTCCTACAAGTGCACACATACTAGAATCCAGTTTTGGATCCTAAGGTGATGTCCTCAGAACCCAAATGGAGCCAAGGGCTACCCTTCCAAGAACCATTTGCCAAATGATAGAGAACAGCCCTTGACAGATTTGGCAAGAAAGCATACACTTTCAGCTACCTTGGTCATGAGAACAATTACATACCAGGAGACACTTCTGTTATCAAAGGAAAGAAAATGTAGAGGGGATGAAAGATAATGCTCTCCATAGGTAGTTGCTTGAACTTTACAATGTCAGTTTCCAAATTGCCAAGCATCCCCCTTAGGTGTGATTTGATGCTTTGGCAGCATCTAGCAGGATAGGTGCTACATCATCAGTAATGAGGAGACATGCTTGGCTAAGACAGCAGTCTCTTCCAGAGCATGTAAAAGCTGAAATGTTTGCCTGTTTGCATGAGGATTTGTTTTGCTTTTTTTAATCCAAAGCTCAAAGTATTTTAACAAAACTACAGAAGAAGGTGAACACTATGCAGATTTTAAGGACTTACTGCAGGTTCCTTCACCTAGGTTTAGCAGAATCTACCCTACTAGGACATGGTCCTTTCCTGCCTGTCAGACAAAAAGGGAAAATTGCAAGCCCAACCCCAAGATCACTCCTGCTGGATCCCAACCCCAGGAACTCAGCAGGGAGCATCTCTTGACTCGAGAACACCAAATTGACTCTTCCATAAAATCTCACCCCATCTCCCTCCAGGAAAGGTAGGGGTCAGATTGTCATCTATGTCAACTGTCTGAAAATCACTCAAGGTAGACTGGTACTAAATCTACTAAGATCAGGATACAGAATGCAATTTGCGCAAACACCCAGATTTCTAGGCATTCCCCACTCCAAAAGACCAACTAATCAAGGTGTAGGCTCAAGTTCTAGAACCTGTTTAACATGATGATGTTGGGACAGAGTTTTTTTTAAACAGTGACTTATGTACAGATGTATTAATATAAAAAACATTTTTCATTATAATGTATTATATATGTATTCATTTTAAAAAATTACTTAGAGACTTCTAAGATGGCTGTAAACTGATTAGCAGCTTAATTTCTTCTCTCTGTGTGAAAAGAGAAATTGAGAAAAGGGAGCCAGTGAAATTATAATTTTGGATAAAATTTAATTAAATGGTTAGGAAGTCTACTGCCTGCATGCCTACAAAGAAGAAATGTAGAGAACCTGAAAGAAAATCAACCAGAAAGAATGGAAAGTAAAAGCTGGTTCTAAATGAAGTCAGAAGACTAAACACCAAATGCCAAAAATGCCAAATGCCAAAAAGTGTATTGTCATCCCCTTTGGTAAAAACTCTGTACCCATGAACTACCACATAAGTGGTAGTCTACTTAACACCGGAAGTGCGATGAGACCTTGGGACACAGGTGGACAGTAATCTCTCCTTTGATAATCACATCACAGCAGTGGTCAGGAAATCCTTCTACGTGGCTCACCTCATCACAAAAGGTTTCTCATCCAGAAAAAAAGAGGTCATTATTCCCCTCTACTCATCACTCATTAGACCCATTATAGAGTACAACACCCCTTTTGGTATGTACCTCACAAGACATCTACAGCAACTGGAAAGGCCACAGAAATACCTCACAAAGAGGATTACTGGCCTCAAACAGATGCCCTATGCAGACTGTCTCAAAAAACTCCAGCTTTACTCCGTCACATATCACCTACTCAGAGGCGATCTCTGCCTAACATACAAAGCTATGTCAAACCCAGAGCTGTTGGACATGCTCCACTTAAAGAAATCCCAATCCCTCCAAGCTACACGCTCTAAAGACCTAAACGTTGTCACCACAATAAACAGAACATGCTGGAGGGATAGATTCTTGTCCCAGAGACTTCCCATACCCTGGAAGAGACTACCTATCTTTGTCAAACAGAGCTCCTCATTAGCACTCCAAGAAAAATCTTGATGATTGGATGGGAAATAGTAAATTCACCCCAGGGATCAGTTCTGTGACTCTGCTTGACAGGGACAAAGGAAAATAATTTTCTTGGGTGGCAAAAGCCAGGGTACCTTTTTGGCTAGGCTTATATAGGCCCTAGGGCTAATAACCTAGTACCTGCCTATGAACTTATGAACCCGGAAGTCTTACATTTCAAAATTGAAAAGATTCTTTTACTGGTACTCTGAATAAAAAATACATCAGAGGTTGCAAGGCAGGCTGACTTAGGTCCCAAGCTACCTCACAGTACTTTACATCTTAGGTCTATTTTATGCATCTATAAAGATCCATGATTTCAATCTGAGCTTGCTTACCTGCCCACTGATCCTCCTTTGTTTTCTTATCAAACCATAAAACAGTTCCTGAATGGACTCCTTTATTTGAGACAATCAAGAAAGGTCCCTGCCCCTCCTTGGCAACTATTTTTTTAAACACCTTTGTTAAATTCTTAATTTTTAAACAATGACATATGTACATATGCATTCATATAAAAAAAGTTTTCATTATAATGTATTATACATATATTCATTTTAGACAATTACTCAGAGACTTCTAAAATGGCTGTACACTGATCAGCAGCTTAATTTCATCTCTCTGTGTGAAAAGAAAAATTGAGAAAAGGGAGCCAATGAAATTATAATTTTGGATAAAATTTAATTAAATGGCTAGGAAGCCTACTGCCTACATGCCTACAAAGAAGAAATTTAGAGAACCTGAAAGAAAATCAACCAGAAAAAAATACAAAGTAAAAGCTGGTTGGGAATAATTCTGCAGCTGTTCAGCTAAAAGCAGTTCAAGCTTTATCTTTGGAACAAGAGATGGCTTCCAATAATCTGGAGGGAAAAAAATGTACTCAGAGGTGATAAATGTAAATTAAATATTGAAGGAATATATTGTCAAATGATAAAAGACTGGAAAAGAAGAAGAAGCCTGAAGTAGCTATTCAGATGAAGTGATAAAACTGAAAAAAATTACTGGCTGAAATCAAGAAAAGTTTTCATGGCTATGAGGCTTCTCAAGAAGAGCCATTAAAAAAAAAAGAGTTAAAAGACAGAGCACACAGGAAAAAAAACTTAAATTTTCCTGCTGTACCAGAGAAATTGGAAGAACCAGGCTGTATTCATTTTATGAAAACATCAGCAAGTGGACTGGTGTTCCTCAGCAGAATTTAATAATTGAAAGGGCACAGCAAATGTATGCTTAAAATCTGACAGTGAGTAAGCAGTCAAGACCTGTATTAGTAAAGATGCAGGCATACCAGAAGAAAGAGTTGATCATGATAAAACTCTGGCAGAAGGTAAAAGTGTTAAAATTGGAGACAGCAGTGTGTTTGTGGAAAATGATTATTCAGTGTATACCAGGCTGTAGAGAAGCAAATTTATCTGAGTCTGGTGTTGGGAGATGGAGATGAAGAAGAAGAAAACTGACAGTACTGAAATTAGTAAATACATTGGAGAATGTAGAGCATCAATCACATTTATGAAATATGGCTAAGAAAAAGTGGCTGAGAAAGACTGGACTTTTGCTGACTTTGTTAAATGTGTGGGTAGACTCTAAAGCATATATATATTTTTTTTATTTTATTTTACATTTGTTGACTGGGATAGTCCGACTGGATATATGTCCATTTTCAGCAGAGTCCCGGGGAGAAAAGCTCCGACAGGGTTAACAATGACAGATAGTTACAAAGACATATAGACAATTTACATAGTTTACAATGGAAAAAAAATTTACAGTAGCAACTACAATTGGTTACAGTTAATTATATTCACGATAATTAGCAATTAGTAGAGTAGGACAAAAATGGCCTAGTCTTTAGTTAATATTTGTTATTCTAGATTGATCTTATAGGTTGAATTGCTCATAGGACTGTTATGTTTTGGAGAGGGTAGAGTTATTTTAGGAGTTAGTCTGGGTTTGTGCAAGGACAAAGCCAGTGTGATTTATAGTGGATTTTTAGCTCTTTTTTGAATTGAACTAGTGAAGGTAAAAACGTGAGGTTATTGGGGAGAGAGTTCCAAACCTTACCAATGATATTAGCATACAGTGTGTCACCACCTAGGTTATGGGACTTACTTGTTTGTACTAAGAGTTTGTTTGATGAGCGAAGTGAACTTAGGTTGGTATAAGGGGTTAGTATGTTTTTTAGAGCAGGGGTGTTCTCGGGATGTTTCAGGATTTTAAAGGCTTCTATGAGTTGGTACTCCTGGAGAAGATTAGGGAGTTCTATCCAGTCAAGTTTTTTCAGGTTAATACAATGGTGTGTTCTATAGGGTAAGCCAGTAATGAATCTAGCAATGTGGTTATAACAAGATGAGAGTCTGTTAAGGTCAGATTTGTTAAGGTTCGTGAGGACAGGGGAGGCATATAGTAGGGGTGGATAGGAGGTGTGAGCGGGCAGTAGCTAATCTGGCAGCTGGAGTTAGGAAGGTTTTTATCCTATATAAGGACCCAAGTTTTTTGTTTACTGTTTTAATAGTTTGGTTGATGTGGATATCAAATCGAAGTTTATTGTCAATGTTTACTCCTAATAGTTTAGCATTGGTATCAGGCGAAATAATGGTTCCATTATTGGATTGTATAGTGAATTGTGTGATAGGCGTTTTGTTAGTTGGGTAGAAGAGAAGTAGTTTGGTTTTCTTTGGGTTTAGGATGAGTTGATGGTCAGTTAGCCAATTTTCAACTATGGTAAAGCAGTGTTGGGTAGTTGTTAGAAGGTTATCTAGGATGGGATTGGAACATATGAGAGTTGAGTCATCTGCATATTGGATGCAGGTGGCTTCGGGGATTACTGAGTGGAGGTCATTTATGAATATTGAAAAGAGAAGAGGTCCTAATATGGACCCTTGAGGAACGCCTATGGTGTTTGGTAGCAGGCAGGAGAGCTTGTTCTGCCAAATAACTGCCTGTTGTCCGCCTGCGAGGTAGGCTTGAAACCAGTTTAGGGCTAGGGTGTCTAGATGTAGGGTTTCCAAGGTTTGGAGGAGTAACTGGTGGTTTACCATGTCGAAGGCTTTCGACATATCCAGAAAGAGAGCCGAGGATATATTTTTGTTATTCCGGTTAAGGTTTATTTTTTTGGTAAAAGAGAGGAGGGCAGTAGTCGTGCTATGATAGGGTCTAAATCCGTTTTGAGAGTCGGTTAATAGCTTGTTTTGGATGAGATAGGACATAAGTTGGTTATGCACACACTTTTCCATGATTTTGGCAAGTGGTGATAGTATGGCTATTGGTCTACAGTTAGAGAGTTCAGTGGATGCACCTCCTTTATGGAGAGGTATGACGTAAGATATTTTCCATATTGCTGGGATTGTGGCCTCAGTAATAGTTCTGTTAATTAGGATCGAGATAGGGTAGGCTATGACATCTGCAGCTATTTTCAGATATTCAGCTGGGAGAAGATCAGCTGAAAGGGTACTCGGCTTTAGTTTTTTCAATAGGGATCAAATAAAGGAGGTGGATATGGGTTGGAGGTTAAAAGACAGTAGGGAGTTGCGTGTGGCATTTTTTGAGGTGATAGAGGGAGCAGGTAGTTGGTTAGCTAAGGACTGAATGGTTTCGGTGAAGAAGGTATTAAAGTTGTTGGCTACTTCTTCTTGGTTCTTGTCAGATAGAGTTCCTGGGGTAGGAGTGGTGGATTTTCCTGGTTGGAGAAGTTTGTTTAATCCTGCCCAGAATTTTTGAGGGTTGTTTTGGTGCTTGTGTTGCAGGTGGTGAAAGTATTTTTTCTTATCTAGTGTGGTGGCCTTTTTAGTTTCGTTTCTTATTTGCTGGAAGTTAACTCGATCTAGGGGTAACTTGGTAGTACGCCACTTGACCCATGCTTTGTCTCTATTAGTTATTTTGGTTTTAGTCTCTGTGGTTAGCCAGGGTGCTATTTGTGTTTTGATTCTAGATGCCCGTTTGGGAGCATGAGAGTCAAGTATGGTAAGGAATGTTTTGTTAAAGTATGAGACTGCATCGTCTAGGGGAAGGAATTTTAGCTTTGACCAGTTGCAGTATTTGAGTTCCATGTTAAATTTTATTGGGTCAAAGTTTTTTTTTTGTTTCTGATAGTTCTATAGACCGGCATACTAGCACTGTTGGTATTATATTTCATAATGTATGTGAGCATATGATCACGAAGATCATTGGGGAGAGTCCCCGATGTATATTTTTGGGGGTGTCCCTTGATGAGTATCCAGTCAAGTATGCTCTCTTTTTGTTTAGTGTTTCCTAGTCTGGTGGTAGAGGATATAATCTGAGAGAAACCGTGGAGATTTAAAGAAGTAGGATTGGACCGTGCGGAGCATTGGTTCCAGTCAATGTTAACATCGCCCAGGACTATAGTTTCTTGAGGATAATTGTTATCTATCCAATTTAAGATGACTTCTAAAGTTTCAATATTGTTCCCAGGGGGTATATAGATCACTATTAGGTTTACGCTTTTTTGTTTGTTTAGTTGTAGTTTTAGAGCTAGTATTTCAGCATTAGAGATCTGGGGTGGTTGCTTAGGGTTAGTTAGGATGTTAAGCATATTTTTATAAAGGACAGCTATCCCACTACCCCTTTTCTTTATACGATCAACTCTGAGTATATTGAACTCAGGTGACAGAATCTCATTGTCTTTGGTTGATGGTTTAAGCCAAGTTTCAGTTAGACACATTATGTCAGGTAGGTAGGTTGCTAGCATAGCGTGTAGGTTATGTACCTTGTTGTTCAGACTTCTTATGTTTAAGTGACAGATAAGGAGAGAGTTAGCCGGCCTATGGGAGAGTGGAGGATTGGTGGAGTCTGTTGTACGGGTTGGGCCTGGATTAGGATGGATATCACCGTCTTTGGTGATGTTTTTCCTTAAGTAAACTATTAGTCTTAGGACTTTGATTAGTAATTTTAGACCATATTTAGTTTTTGTGGTAGTTTGGTGCAGTTTGTTAAGATAAAGATTACTGGAGTTGCTAGTTTTTGGGGTTATATGGTGGGGGAAGAATTCAACTGTAGGTGGAGGAGAGGGGGTACTTGTGTGATATTTTGCATAATGGAAGCCTAAAAATGACAGGCGTTCATAGCTAGTTATGAAGTATGGTACCGCTATGAGTGGTAGGATAAGTAAGATGGTAATCCAAGTTGGCCTAGACATAGCGTTAGGGGTCGTAGGTAGTATAAGAAGATGAGGATGTGATTGTATTAGGGAGAGGTAGTGATAGTCTTAGAGTGCAGGGGGGGGTGGGAGTAGGTAGAGAGGAAGTATAGAGGGTGGGAGAGGAAGTAGGTGTGGCCAGGTAGCTATAAATCTAGAGGAAGTGGGGGCGGGTGGGATAAGGGGGCAGGGTGAGGCACGGAGCAAGCCCGAGCGAAGCGAGGGCGAAGCGGAGCAGGGCTAAACCTACCTCGGACTTTGCAGGACTCTGGTGAATATTGGGAACAATGAAGTAAAGGATGAGGAAGGAAGGGGTTGAGTGTTTTGTTTTTATATAGCAGTTGTATAAGCCCAGACTATATCCTGGCTCGATTGAACCTGCTGACTTCAATTTTGATGAAAATATACTAGGGGTAGAGGTTAAACTGGAAATAGCAGTGGGGTTTGCTGCTGTGTTTGTACCCAGTATTTGGCTTAGCTGCAGTAAAAGCAGTTATCTATAATTTTTTAAGTTACTAGATTATTAACCTTGGGCTAGTTTTAGAGCTGGTGGTGGGACTTTGTCTTTATCTGTGCATTCGCACTCGGTGAGGCAGTCTTGCCTTAGGCTTTATTTTTCTACCAAGTAAAGGAGTACTGGGCAGTACCTGAGTGGAGAATATAATATATTAGCAGCATTTTATTAGAAAAGCTCAGTCTAGTTATTCAAACATATCCAAAATACTTTTAAGCCAAGATATAAAGCACTTTGAGACTGGCGGTGTTTAAATGAATCTCTTTGCTAAAACATAAACTGAGTTATAAGTAATGCAAGCTATGTTAATTATACCTAGCGACTTTGCGCTTTACTTTGGTATAAGTATTGGCGTTCTATAAGCACACTACTGGCTGGAGTAGAGCAATATACATTTAACTTAACTACTATATAAATGCAAGCCAATCAAAGGTACACTGGTAAAGTATTTATACATCACACTCCTCTAGCAGTCGCTAATACATCTAGACCAGCAATTACATGCCCTGGTTTTGATTTACATTAAAAACACATTATCTGTTTTGTTTTCCATTAGAAACACACTATCGTAGCTATCCCACTTTGTCATTAATGTTTAAGAGGACACTAAAAGGGGAAAATGTAACTGCAGATCAAGCATTTTTATCATTAGTATTTGTATAAACATTACATTATATAAACTGCATGTTACATAGTGTAGCAGTTTTGTTTAGCATGGAGTCAGGTATTTTTATATATGGGAGGAGCCTTCAGTGACTATTGTGTGTTAAAGACTACAGTAAACAAGTACTTTTTTAATTGTAAGAAATATAAGCTTTACAATATAACAAGTGTAGAAAGGCTGGACAAACGTGTAAGTTCATATGCTGTGATCTTGGGATGCTGGGTGGGGTGTAAAAGTGCACTGATTATATGTAGAATTAAGATAATTTCTCATATTTTTACAAGGGTGACTGGCTAGATTAATGCCTGTGGCTTAAATTATAAATAAGTGTGTTTTGTAAGTAAATTGGTTTGTAAAATAAGACAAATGTGAAAGCCATGAAAAGTTTCTTGCATCTGCAAAGATATTATCTTGCTGTTTTCCATTAACAGATGTTCTCAGTAGGAGCTGTTAAGTCTGCAACTGTAGGCAAGTTATATGCTCTGAGTGAAATTTACTGATTCCTTCATGTATCTGTGCAGCTGTTAGCTGTTTTCTCTTTGCTGTGGGAAGTGAATATACGAGAGCCTCAATATAACCGCCTTAATATTTTAATGCATTTAATAGAACAGTGTTTATATTTAAAGATAGCTAGTACACCTTTTTCTTATGGCTAAAAGTTAATATTTTCTGAAAGCATGCAAGCTATTTTTCACATCTAGGAGGGAATAGAGATACGAAAAGAACAGATAGCAATCAGTATAAATGAGATCACATGATGTAATGTGCACTGTAGCATGGGTAACCTTATTTTTAGTCCAAGTAATGCTTGTGGGTGCAGCTGTTGATTTTGGGTACAGTTGTTCCTATTTGGAGGGTTAAACTTTTATTTATTATTATTTTTTTGAGGATGTACATTTATTTATTTTATTTAACATTTGTTTATCAGGAAAGTCTGACTTGGAACAAAGCCAATTTTCAGTGGAGGCCCAAGGAGAAACACTCCAGACACACGTCTTTGCAAAGTGGAAGGAAACCAGAGCACCCAGAGGAAACCCACATGAATGCAGAGAGGACATGCAGACTCCGCATAGACGGTGCCCAGCCGAGAATCTTGCTGTGAGGTGACAATGCAACCGCTGCACCTCTGCTCCATCCACACACAGTTTGGACTCTCTCTTCTAAGAGATGGGATGTTCTGAAAATGTATTGAGGATTTCATTTAAACAGAGAGTCTTGAAAAATGTGACATAAATTCAACTAGAGATGAGAAGAAGAAATTGTATAAAAGATTGGCCTGCCAAACAGTATTGTGTGCATGCAGGACAAAAGTTGGAAATATTGGCTCAAAAAACTCTTCTGTATATTATAATAGCTTTTTATCATAATGCCTATGCTGTGTTCATATTATCATGGAATGTAAATGGCATTACAGATATAGAGAAGAAAGGTAATAGCACTAAAGTGCCTGAAGAAATACAATCTTCAAATAGCACTGCCACAGGTTACACATTTGGAAAGAAATGTGCACATGAATTTGACAAAGAAAAGATTTCCAGATGGGCATTCAGCAGAATATCAGGGTGCACACATAATATGTTAATTTAAGCACAAAACAGGAAATTGACTAGGCTTAAATGGCCTGCAAGGGAATTTAGCATATTACTTGCTAATGAACAAAGGAAAAGGGGAGTAATAATTATAATTGCTACAGGAGCTACAATAGTGATGATAGAGGGAAAAAGACAATGGTAGATTTATGGTAGTAAGGGGCTCTAAGAATGGGGAGCATGATTACATTGGCATTTATATTCCACCAAACAATCATGATATCATGGAGCTTAAAATGATTTTTGGAGAAATCCGCTTTCAGCAGGGATTATTACTTATAGGTGGGAACTGTAGAGGAGATTAAAAGAGGGTAGATTTCTAAAGAAATTTATAAAAATATTTGGTATGGAAGATGTGACTACAGTAGTAGGACCTTGGACAGAATTTTACATATTTCCCAAGGTACAATAACTAGGCTAGACTGGATAGAAATTACATTTCACAGGAGCATGTGTATTTAACTGAAAGCTTTGACACGTCCAATAACTATTTCAGATCATGCACAAGTAATCTAAGATAAAAAGCCAGAGTAATGAAGTAAAAATGAGATTCTGGTTCTTTCCCACCTACCTGTTGGAAAGAGTAATTTAAGAAATAGGTAGTGTAAATTATTAGAGAGTTATTATGGAAGATAGAAATTTCTTCAGAAGTGATATGTAGTGAGTAGGACAAAATGAAACTGGAGTGTAAAAATAAGGTAGAAATAAAAGAAAGATGTGGTTAAGAAGTAATAGTAATTATTTAGAGGGGTTGGCGAAGATGAAAGTATTGCAGAATGGGTGAATCTCACAGAACAAGAGGTGCAGCTGCTGAGTGCTAAAGAGAAAATAAGATCCTGTAGAGGTATTAGAGATATTTTGGAAATTTTAAGAACATTTTTATGAAGTGTAGAAATGTTCAAATCAAGAAAGAGCAGAAATGGAAATAGTTATGGATCACATAATTATGCCAAGGTAAGAGGTCGATTTTTAATCAGCAGCTAATAAATCTGGTAGGAAGAGATGAGAGGAAAACAGTGATGTATAATCAGCCTGCATGAAAGTCTCCAGGAACAGATGGTATTCATGTGGAAGTTGGGAGGAAGAAAGTGATAAAGGTCTGGAAGATTTTGTTTAAAAATATTTTAAAA
The DNA here is from genome assembly GCF_019279795.1 of Protopterus annectens. Taxonomy (NCBI): domain Eukaryota; kingdom Metazoa; phylum Chordata; order Ceratodontiformes; family Protopteridae; genus Protopterus; species Protopterus annectens. The sequence goes on along the minus strand of NC_056741.1, from coordinate 1,639,280,091 downwards.
GGAAGTGAAGCACCAACAGCTTTGAACAAAACTGTGGTGGCTGTATTACCTAAAGATGGTAAAGGCTGGAGAGATGCATCTTCATGTAGACCCACTTCAATTTTAAACCATTATTATAATGTATTTGTACTAGCTAAAGGAATGTCAGAGGTGTTGCCAAAACTGATGGACATGGATCAGTGTACTTTTATGGAGGAGAGGCAAACATTTAACAATATTAATAAAACACTGATGATGATGAGGCAAGCAGAATATAAGAAAATAACTCTTGTTAGTGGGTCTTTATGCAGAGAAAGGATTCAACAGAGTACTCTGAGATTTTGAGTAGGGCAATAAAGGCATTTGCATTCCCTGACACAATAATAAGGTTAATTACAAAGATATACAACAGGTTGGAGGCAAGAATTAAAGTGGAAGGGGTGATGGTTGATAAGTTGTTCATTCTGTGACTCACCCTTCCTCTGGGCCAGTAATCAAGGACCCTGAATCCTCACCACTGACAACTGTGAGAAACATTCACTTGGAACAGAAATAGATACACACAGTATTTCCAGCTGCAGCTCTCTGCATCAAGCACAATTTCCCTTTAGAGCACACCAGGAACACACTCTGTCTGGGTTTTTCTCTCTCTAGGCCTTCAGTAAGACTCCATGCTGGCACAGCTGCAGAGTTGAGTACTCAGCCAAGTGTCCAAGCCAAGTCAGCCACCACTCTCTCTCTGTGAAACCAGTGCTGTGTGTCCCTGCTCCAAGCACACACTCTGAGATCTGATTTGCACGCTTAGGCATGCGCACACGCCTGGGAAAGGCTGGCACAGATTTACTAACTATGTTTTCTGCCCAGACTATAAGGTAGTTCCTGCTACCAGACACGCCAACGCCAGCTACTTTAAGGCTCTTACAAGGGTACCCAGTTATACTGAGTGAAATTAATGCTAATACAAATGGTAGCATTTGACCTATGCATTAAAGCTTTCAGGAGTGGCCACACAAATACATGCAAGCACTCTCAAAGTTTAACATATTCTCTAAAGGACCAGCCACAATGAAAAGTTTAAATATATTTAATAATAAATATTATAAAAGCATGAAAATACTTAATCTATTTACATTAAACACCAAAGTTTCACTCACAGAAAATATTAAAATAACACAAATAAATAGATTCACACAGCTACAGAAAAACTGTACTCTCACTATATTTTCCAGACTGATCTAAAGAATTACCATTCCCTGGTTACTTACTAAAGCAAGGGAAGATTAAGTGGGAGTGTGATCCTTCTATGTCAGCTTCCAAAAACAGACTGCTCTAAGACTTCTCTCTCGTAGAATTAAAACATTATTTTGGGCTGGATTACAGAATAACATCACATACATCTGGTCATCTGACTTCTGAATCCCATACCACCCCTCCTTTACTAGCAACTGAATCAGAATCTTGCACATATGTGTTGCCATACACACAGAACTTTGCTAAGATGTGTCACAGCTTCTAGAAGTCATAAAACAATTTCAAACTTCCACCCTTCCAGAGTAGCAATTAGTTCACCCCAAAGACAATACAGAAGGCTTCCTAGTACAGACCTTTTGTCTCTGGCTGCATTGAGACCTGTGAGATACAATATTTATGGCCTAAATTAAGTAGTTTAATTTCAGGATATTTTTCTAAAAGGGCTGACTTAACCTCTTCTCTTCCAGTATCTTCTGTTATAGTATTAATTTAGACAGTTATAATACAGTCAAACATGCAAGTGTACTTCTTTTTTCTGTCCAATAGGACCCACTGTTGGTACATTTTTAACACAAGCAGTTTTACAAATACATTTTTCAACACAAGCATCTCTACGAATCAGTTTGATATACAAATGACATATAATTCTTTACAAAACTCCAGCTAGCTATGCTGGTGGCATATATTGCACATCCACTGCCCTACTTTTGGCATAGCTAGCAATACCTCACATCATCACACACCCCTTCAGATAGGACACACATTTTTGTCAGCAGCATTTCTTTCTGCTTGTATGACTGCATCTTTACTAATGTAGATCTTGGCTGCTTTCTCATTGCAAGATTTGGAGCATATATACAACATGCCATCTTAAACAAATCCTGCTACGGAACACCAGTCCAGTTGCTTATTTGTACTTTCATAAAATTAATATAGTTTGTTCCTTCCAGTTTCTCTGGTACAACAGAAAATCTCTTTTATTTATCTGTGTGTGGTCTCCCCTAACTCTACTTTTTTTTAAACAGCTCATCTTGAGGAACTTCATGCTGAGCCAGTCTTTTTTTTTTCACTTCATTCTCTGATTTTCTTTTTTTTTTTTTTTTTTGCAGTTTTATCAGATCACCTAAAAAGCTAATTAAAGCTTCTATTTTCCAAATTGTTTATTTGAGTTTAAAATGTGTTAAATAACTGAAGAAAATATAAACACTTCTAATTTGATTTGATTTTTTGTCTAAATTACTGAAAGCCATCTTCTCTACCCAAACTGAAATTTGAATTGCTTTTTGCTGAACATCTGTAAGAGTTTTCCTAGTCAGATTTTTTTTCTTCTCTTTTTCTGGTTGATTCTTTCTTAACTTGTCCAAAATTAATTGTTTGCTGGCATTCAGGTGGTGTGATGTCTAGCCCCAAAACTGATTTTTTTTCTATATGCTTTTTTCTCTGTTTCAGTTTTCATACTTGGGGAGCTGTACGCTACCTGTCGATTAGTAGATTATATTTATGTAGTATTTCCTTTTGACTATAACTCTAGTGGCTGCTAGTTATATTGTCCTATATATGGATTCTTATTTTAGAGTCCGAGTTGCACCTATTTTACCTCTATTTTACTTCACTTTACTTTTTAACTTGTCTTTTCTGGAAATTTCGATTTTTACAGGTTTATTTTAGTAGGTAAGGAAACGCAATGCATACCTTTTTGTAATGCTTTTGAATACTAGTCGCTGTAGATTTACAGTGAAGTTATTTGCATTGTTTACCTTTTTTATGCGTATAGTAACCTCGCATTTGAGTTGCACATTTTTTGTCAGGAGGAATTCATTATTTCAGTTGTTGTGATGGTATTAACGGACTCTTTAACCTAAGGAACTGGACCCCTTGCTTTAGAAGTTGGCATTGCCTTGTTTTTAAGGGAGGTTTTTATTTATGCTGGCATTTCTAATCAGATGTACCATGAATTTGTGTGTCTGTTGTGATGTTACATTTCATCTATACAAGAAATGCCTATATTGCATTTAGGTGATTCTTTTATTCATTTACAATGTGTATAAATATATTTCTGATTTATGAACTATATGATTGTGAGTTTTTGTTAACTTGTTTTTTCTACGAAGTGATATAGATCAGTACACCTTTAACACCAGCATGTAGAGAATGAGTTTTAATTGATGGCAGCTGTATGTAATTAGTGTTGCACTACTTTGGCGCCTTTTTATCTTTAAATTGTGTTGAATGGATTTTTACTTTGTCTGAAGAAGTCTTCCTAATACGGAAGACGAAAAGCGCTTTACATTCTAATAAATCTTTGGAGTTTCTTTATCCAGTGGTCCGGTACCTGTTTTTGTTTTGTTTCTACAAAAGTTTTTCGCTGGTATTGAATTGTTAGTTGATTTCATGGCTACCGAACCGAGCCTGGGTTCTTCCGGAGAGCTTATTTTTAAACCATCTTTGCTGCCTAATTCTGGATCAAGTGAAATGTCGAATTTAACCCAACTACTTCAATTAATGAATGAGAAACTGGAGAATTTGTCCTCTAGAGTGGACGGCTTATCACAACCTAGCACTGTAGTGAGACCAAAAGTTATGGGTAATCCCACTTCAGGAAAGCAACTCCCAGAGGTTTTTACTACTTCTATTGGTACTGGAAGTAGAGTTAGTAATGGAGTGAACCACATGGTTAATTACAATTCACCAACAATGGGAGGCAGTGGTGAAACTCCTATCCACCTGAATCCTGCATCGGAGTCCTCCTCGGGGCTTATAGGGCTTCCTAATGTGACTGAATGGTTGAAAGCACAACCAGTGTTTGGTTTTAACCACAATGAAAGTGTTGGCAGAAGCTCGGCTGGGGGAGGTGAGTCTTTACCTCTTAAATTAAAAGATGTTGACAAGAAAATGTTGAAACTTAAAAAAATTACAACTGGAGGTGAATTACTTCACAGAATGTAAAAAACAGGGTGTAATACCGAAAGGTTTACGATCCTGGCAGTATCCATCAGGTCTTGAAGAAGGAACAGTATTTTATAATGAACTTTTAACCCTGTTTGACAAACATGGTACTGAACTAATGGACATGATGTGTAAACATTATTCTATATCAACAGAGAACTTGAATAGTGAAATTTCTGGGTTGAACAATGACATTAGAACACACCCAGACTTCATGAGGTATCATTATGACTATAAAATAATTTTTTCATCTATTGACCAACAGTTGGTTAAGAACACTGAAGTGAAACTCAAAAAATTAAAAAAGGGATATTAGTGACTATAAGAACGGAATTGCCTATCCTAAACCACCACCTTCTCAAGGTAAATGTATTTTTGGTCAACCGCTTAGTCTACGTAGTACCACTGTCCGTACTAGTAATAATAAGGATCCTGAGCTCACTGTACGAGTGGGAACAGGTATCAGTGATTTGGATGTGTTTGAGGGTGATTGGAGTAACGATGACACTAACCAACGTTCAGCTAACAACTTGGCTAGTAACAATCATTTCAACAGTAATAATAGTAATGATTCTTTTTCCAACAGAGGCCAAAACCACCCACGGAGATACAATATGAGGGGCAGGAAGGAGAACAACAATTACAACAGATAACTACTACACCTGTTATTTTATCAAATAATAGTGGAGATTTTAAAGTGTACAATTACACCAACTACACTATATGTCAAGAACTTTGTAACCTCTTCAGTAAAGGGTTAACTTTCATATCCAAGGAACACTTTGATTTACCAGGGGTCTTAATTGACTTGAAACTATATATTCGAAAGTTAAACTTTGCTTAATTTTTGGTGATAGGAATGTTGTGGATGACCCTTTCAGGGTAGCTAGTATTTACAATCCACCCACTTGCCCCACTTTATCTTTGTTTGAACATATGTGTGAGTCTGACTTGAGGGCCTTACGTTTATCTAAAAAGAAAAACACTAGTAAGAATGTCTCCGAGGAAGAAGCAGAAGCTTTGAAGTCTGTCAGAACTAAGCCGGTCCGATTTTTGAAACCGGACAAAGGTGGTGGCCTTGTGATCGTAGATAATGAGGAATATAATAAGAACATGTTGGACATTTTAAACAGTAAGATTTATGTTAGATCCAGCATTAATGAGATGAATGTTGCTTATAAAAATATTTTTTCCTTTTTTAGGGATTTTCTGATCGAAGGTCTTAGTGTTGATATTTACAACTATATAGTGGTCTCTAAACCAAAAACACCCAATCTTTTTGGTCTACCCAAAATTCGTAAGAACCTTGAGGACCCTCCTATGAGGACACTGGTAAATGCTAGGTCATCTATTACATATACCTGTTCTAAATATGTTGATGAGTTATTAAAGAAATATGTGGCCAAAGAACCGCAGATAGTTAAGGACTCTTGGGCCTTTTTAGAAAATTTAGATAAATTTGAATATCAGGATGACCTTTGTTTCCTTACAATAGATGTAGTCGACTTATATTTTTCCATACCACATGATACAGGGATTGAATACGTTACCAGGAGACTTATGACCCACGGGGCAGAGAACAATGAGATCCGTTTAATTCAAGAACTATTAGACGTAATCTTGGACAACAATTATGTTGGATTCAATGGTGAAATTTAAAAACAAATAATTGGTGTAGCCATGGGTTCCCCTTGTGGAGCAAGCTATACCAACATGGTTCTAGCCCAGTGGGAACATGATTTTGTATTTAAAAATGACATTTTTAAGAAAGTGAAACTATACAATAGGTTCTTGGATGACATTTTTATTATGTTTCAAGGAAGCGCAAAAGTCAGAAATATTTTTGTTGATATATTAAATAACAGCACCCCATTTTTAACATTTACTTCTACGTATAGTGAAGACACTATTAACTACTTAGATGCTGATTTGAAGAGAGACAGAGTATGTAGGGGTTTCGTAGCTAAAATATATAGGAAACCCACATATTCCAATACTGGGAACACAAACAAGGCAAGAAACTAAATAAATCCAAAAACAGGTTTGAAAAACCAGCAACACAGTCAGAGAAGAGTCAAATAACACTATTTATTCCACTGTTTAAAGCACTTTTCGTCAGGCTGATAACAAACTTCTTCAGAAACAGTTACAGCAATAAAAAACCTTCCTTCTAAGTAAGACAGGTGATCAGCATTCACGAATTGCATCACTTTGTGTTCTACTTAAACACACTTTAAAATTAAAGTGACGACTGCTGATATCCAGTAATAAAACAACATTAAAGTATATAAACACATTAAAGTATGTAAACATGTCTACGACAGTGACCACAATACACAAAGGTAAAAACATTAAAAGTTATTTTGTATAACCCAACCATTGACAGAAATAATATATGTTTTTAACAAAATGTGACTCATCTCTGCAAGCTCTTTAGTTTGAGAATGCTACTAATTGAGCATAAGTCATTCAACCCAGGAAAATTGTAGGCATTCAGTCTCACTTGCCAGGCTAATTCAAGTTCTTCAAGTTTGAGTGGTCTAGGGCCACCCCTACTATCATACTTGGCTTGATCAATGATGATAAATTTAAAAACGTGTTCTTTATTAGAAATAGTGTGCTTAGCTAGCGCATTCTCCAGTTTACATTTATTCATAGCATATTGGTGTTCATAAATTCTGTCACGGAGCCTCCACTCCATCTTTCTTATATAGAAAGCAGGACAGAATGTACACCTAGCCAAGTAAACTACAAAAGACGAATTACAGTTGAATCTGCCTTTCAATTTATAAGTTGTACCGTTAACCTTAAACGAATTAGTGACCTACAAGTTTACAATAGTTGCAATTTTGACATTTATTCATCCTAGTATTCCGCACTACTCGGGTGTATTGCTGTTGTAGACATGTTTACATACTTTAATGTTTTTATATACTTTAATGTTGTTTTATTACTGGTTATCAGCAGTTGTCACTTTAATTTTAAAGTGTGTTTGCTTAAGTAGAACAAAGTGATGCAATTGGTGAATGCTGATCACCTGTCTTACTTATAAGGAAGTTTTTTTATTGCTGTAACTGTTTCTGAAGAAGTTTGCTATCAGGCTGATGAAAAGCGCTTTAAACAGTGGAATAAATAGTGTTATTTGACTCTTCTCGGACTGTGGTGCTGGTTTTTCAAACCTGTTTTTGGATTTATTTAGTTTCTTGCCTTGTTTGTGTTCCCAGTTTGACATGGCAACTGGTTTGTGATCCAGCGACAGTCCCTTTGATCCATGTCATACTCCGGAGGTCTTTAGACCCAACATCATTGCTGCTGGAGACTTATTGGATTCCCAACAGGGTCCGGTCCCCAACAGCGTGTTGGACTCTCTCTACAGTAAAATTGATTCTATTTTTTCACGACTGGAGCAGTTGGATGCTGATCAACTTGAACTTTGTCAATCCCTTCCTGCAGTTATCGTAGCATCACAGCAACAGCCTGCTTTAAATATCAGCCGTTCAGATGTCAGGACGGCTACACAAGTTGAGGTGTCGAGCGGAATCATTTCACCTGCCTCAAATAATTTACCTGATAATTTTACAGTTTCTAACTCGAAGCAACCCAATAAAACCCAGGAAATGAGCGAGACTGTTGTACCGAGTAATGCAGAGGTTACCAATGCTCACTTACCAGATGCTTTGTCTACCCTGTTTGTGCCTACTGTTAACTTGCATCCGAATGTTCATTCAGCGGTTCCAAGCAGTCAAAATTTACCGGGCTTGCCGATTCAAGGTCACCCTGCCAATATTTCATCTACTTCACCCTCGGGCCAACATGGGGCAGCTGTACTGAATGAATATGAAGGCAACACCGGTAGTCTGCCTTTAGCAGTGTGGCTGGCTAATGGATTTTGTTTATCAAGTGAATACAACATTGACAACTTTTGTAAACAACCTGAGCAAGGTAATAACTTAGTTTCTGACAATATTATTGAAAAATTAAAATCATTCGATGTATGTCTTGTTAAATTGAGGAAGTTACAACTGGAGATTTCATACTTTCATGAATGCCTTACTCGGAAAGTAGTCCCGAAAGGTTTAAGGCATTCTTCCTACCCTACGGGGTTGGAGGCTGGTTCTGTTTTCCATACTGAATTGGTCAGGTTATTTGACCGCCAGGGGCTCGAGCTGCTTGAATTATGGTGAAACACTACAGTTTATGGGTAGAGGAGCTGTCCCTGTTTGTGACTGAATTAGATAAAAGTATACAATCAGATTTGGAGTTTGTGAGATACAAGTACGAGTATGGTCGGGTCTTCACCAGTATTGACTAGTACATGCTTAAATTAAAGTCTAATAAGCTTAAACAACAGGAAAGGGGCTGTAAAGCGTACCATTTAGGTACTGCATACCCGGATCCTTCACCGGCTCAAGTCTGGAGAAAAGGTAACACTCTTTGAGGCCAATCTCATAATCCTGGCGTTAATTCTAATGCCACTGCTAATGAGAATGATTACACCGTGAATAATGATGTTAACTGTAGTGACAATAGGATCAGTCCTAATCTACATGCTAATCACAGCTCCACTAGTATCTTGAATGACCCAGTTGAATCCAGGGGGGTCCTTTGGAGTGAGAGACTTCGGATTGGCCATCCTGGCCAAAACAACTCTCACCAGCAGGAGAATTTTCGGCAGGGCTCCTATTCAGGGGCCAGGTCCAAACCGAGGAACTATCAACAGACCCAATCCAAGGGCAAGCAGAAATTCAACAAAAACAAGACCTAATTGCCCATGACCAGTCTGATTTACCACCTTTTCTACCTCTTTCAAATGATGTTGCTCCTGGCTGCCATCAGGAAACTGTATCGCATGACAATCAGGCTTGTCATTATGACTGCCATACAATTGCTGTCAACCAAATTGGTCAACAACATCCGGAGATTATCTTGAATAAATCAGTGGACTTTAAGCTCTATAATTTCACTGCTATAGAGTTTAGCATGGACATTGTTGGTTTTCTGTCTAAAGGTTTGACCTTTGTTAGTTGACACTATTGACTATTGTGGACATTAAAACATACACTAGGAAGTTGAATTTTAACTTAATTATGGGTGACGTGTTGAATACTGGTAACCCTGACAATTTCTACATTCCTAGTACGTATAATCCCCCATTGCACCCTGTATTGGATTTGTTTGAGAAGCTTTGTGAATTGGATATTAGGCATGCCATAAAGGTCGGGTTTAAACATAGAGCTGTTAACAACACTAATAGGGATGAACGTGAATATTTACAATTCATTAAGTCACAAGGACTGCGTTTTTGTAAACCTGACAAAGGTGGAGGGCTGGTTGTATTTAATAATTTAAACTATCAGCAACGTATGAATGCATTGCTGAATACCGATGCATACACTACTAGTTCACATCCAGAGGTAAATAAGGCTTATAGTTAAATCAAGAACTGTATAGAAGACTTATTTATTGAAGGTAGAATCGACCAGAAGATCTATAATTACTTGACAACTTTGTACCCTAGATATCCATGTATATTTGGTATCCACAAGATCCATAAGTGTATTGAGAATCCTCCTTTGAGACCACTAGTGGATAGCAGAGGTTCACCAACATACTCGTGTGCTAAAGTGGTAGATGCCATTTTACAAAAGTTCTTATGCCATGAGACCCAAATATGTAAAGATTCATGGTCATTCTTGAAAAAGATCGAGGCCTTAGATTTCAACGTGAACTTTAATTTTCTCACTATTGATGTGAGAGACCTCTACACTTGTATCCCCCACGAGGTAGCTATAGAATGGGTAGCACATATGTTAAAGAAACACAACGCTACAGCCGCGGAAATTAGTTTGGTCGTGGAACTTATTTATCTGGTACTCTCTAACAATTATTTTATGTTCCAAGACAAGTTTTTTCTGCAAAAAGTAGGGGTAGCAATGGGGTCACCGTGCGGAGCTAGTGTCACAAATCTAGTCATGGCTTACTGGGAATCAGAATACGTGTTTAACAACAATACATGTTGTGACTCCTTTGTTTTCTTTACGAGATACCTGGACGACATCTTCATCCTCATCAATGGAGATGAGCGAGATAGTGAGTATGTGCTGGAACATTTCAACAGCACTATGCATTTCCTACAATTCACTTCTACATTTAACACTGATACTATAGCGTACCTAGATATTTGCCTAGTGAAAAATTACACTATTAATAGTTATGTAGCAAGGATATTTAGAAAAAACACATATTCCAATACATTTCTCCATTTCACCAGTAGTCATCCCTTACACCAAAAGAGGTCAGTCATTAAGGGCCAGTTAGTGAGGGCCTCTAGAATGACCAGTTTGGACGAAGACTTTTCTGATGAATGTGCCATTTTAAAAAGCATGTTTTTGCACCATGGATACCCAGAGTCCCTCTTGGATGCCCTTATCCAAGAGGTTACAACTAAGAGAGTGGATAGGGTATACATTCCTTTACTTAGTGCTAAACCCCTACTGACACCATCTAGTACGCTCAATGTAGTGGAAGAATATTCAGACACCACTAGTAGAGCATTGGTTAGTGAGGACAAGAATGTCACATTGTCCTTCATCACTACATTCAGTTCACATAGTTACTCATGTTTGGACATATTACAGAAAAATTGTGACCTGTTTAAGATGTACCCTAACATTTACGTTAAAGTAGGTGAGACCCCTAGAGTGACATTTAGAAGAGAGAAGAACCTTAAAACTCTCTTAGAACAGCAATACACCCCAATAGTACGGAATACTGGGATGAATAAATGTCAAAATTGCAACCATTGTAAACTTGTAGAAGTCAATAATTAGTTTAACGGTACAAAATTGAAAGGCAGATTCAACTGTAATTCGTCTTTTGTAGTTTACTTGGCTAGGTGTACATTCTGTCCTGCTTTCTATATAGGAAAGACAGTGTGGAGGCTCCGTGACAGAATTTATGAACACCAATATGCTATGAATAAATGTAAACTGGAGAATGCGCTAGATAAGCACACTATTTCTAATAAAGAACATGCTTTTAAATTTATTATCATTGATCAAGCCAAGTATGATAGTAGGAGTGGCCCTAGACCACTCAAACTTGAAGAACTTGAATTAGCCTGGCAAGTGAGGCTGAATGCCTACAATTTTCCTGGGTTGAATGACTCATGCTCAGTTAGTAGCATTCTCAAACTAAAGAGCTTGCAGAGTCACATTTTGTTAAAAAAACATATATTATTTCTGTCAGTGGTTGGGTTATACAAAATAACTTTCAATGTTTTTACCTTTGTGTATTGTGGTCACTGTCGTAGACATGTCTACATACTTTAATGTGTTTATATAATTTAATGTTGTTTTATTACTGGTTATCAGCAGTTGTCACTTTAATTTTAAAGTGTGTTTGCTTATGTAGAACAAAGTGATGCGATTGGTGAATGCTGATCCACCTGTCTTACTTATAAGGAAGTTTTTTATTGTTGTAACTGTTTCTGAAGAAGTTTGCTATCAGGCTGACGAAAAACGCTTTAAACAGTGGAATAAATAGTGTTATTTGACTCTTCTTGGACTGTGTTGCTGGTTTCTTGAACCTGTTTTTGGATTTATATTCCAATACTATGTTACACTTCTCTAGTTGCCATCCGTTCCACCAGAAAAGATCTGTCTTAAAGGGACAATTAGAGCAGCCCGTATGACAACCGAGGACTCCACATTCGACGAGGAATGTTCCTTGTTGAAATGTATGTTTATGAGTCGCGGGTATCCTGAACTTCTGGTGGATGACTTGATAGGAGAAGTTTATAGGAAAAGGAACTTGGGTACTTTTAACCCCATTTTAACTTTAAAAGAAGTATATGTAGATATGGAAGCATCAGATGAGGTGACACTGCAGATCTCTGGTGTGTACCTCCCTTTAATGAGTGAGGATCAAACAATTGCTGACTTTGAAAAGTATAAAAAGAGTTTCATCACCCCTTTCTCTTTAGAAGCTAAGCATATCGGTGATATACTTAGAAGGGCTTGGCATTTGTTGACATTTGAAAAGGAATTTGTGGAGAAGTTGGGTAATAAACCTGTGATTATTTTTAAAAGGGGTAGGAATCTCAAAAATATTATGGAAAGTTCAACAATAAAATCCATTAGAACCGAAGGTACATATAAATGTGAGGCATGTAATTATTGTAAGTATTTACAGCGTCCACATTCACAGTGAATCAATGTATATTTAAAGAAAGAGGGGGGTACAACTGTAATTCTAAATTGGTGGTGTACTTAGCTTGCTGTCAGTCATGTCCTGCTTTTTACATAGGGAAGACTGACAGAAAATTCAAAGAAAGGATTTACGAACATACGTACCACATTAAGAAGAAAAGTAGTACTAACGCCCTAGCGAGACATTGTAATAATAATCCATCTCATGCCTTTTTATTTAAAGTAGTTGACCAGGTACTAGTGGATGAAAGAGGGGGACCCCAACAATTATTTTTAGAAAAAAGGGAGCTTATTTGACAACTTAAATTGAATTCTTGTACGTCACCAGGATTAATTGAAGTTACCTCCTTGACTTGTATTTTAAAGTTAAGAAGTTTGTTGAGATGATGTTTGTACAAGTATGTCATTTAAAAACCTTTATTTTGCTTACTTGTTCCTCTTTTGGCCTTAAAGAGTGTATAGATTTATTAGTGTCATTATGTATTCAGAAATATGTTTTTTATCCCACAAGAACCTTTTAACCATCAACTTTTTTAAAGTGACAGTATATTTTACTTCAGATATGCTTAGTTATGGTTATAGTATTACCTTTTCACCCCCCCTCCATATCTTTTATTTGTACTTCATATACATCCATTAGAGTAGTCATACCTTTCTTACGAGTGTATATATATTAATTTCTTAGAAGATGTGTATTATTTCTTTTTGTAGGCATTTTCTTTGTTTTGAGCATGTATTTGCTAGTATACTCTGTTTTTTTGCCTTTGTTGTGTTCAACTCTGATACTATTTTTCGGCACAGGCTTATTGTAATATTTTTTTAGTAGTTCCTTTGCTTAACTGTATTTTTCCATGTTTTTATGGTCTGCCTTCCTGTATTTCACTTTGAACATCTGGGATGGCTTAAAAACTTGGAAATTCAGGTCTAACTATATTTATGTAGTATTTCCTTTTGACTATAACTATAGTGGCTGCTAGTTATATTGTCCTATATATGGATTCTTATTTTAGAGTGCGAGTTGCACCTATTTTACCTCTATTTTACTTCACTTTACTTTTTAACTTGTTGTCTTTTCTGGAAATTTCGACTTTTACAGGTTTATTTTAGTGGGTAAGGAAACGCAATGCATACCTTTTTGTAATGCTTTTGAATACTAGTCGCTGTAGATTTACAGTGAAGTTATTTGCATTGTTTACCTTTTTTATGCGTATGGTAACCTTGCATTTGAGTTGCACATTTTTTGTCAGGGGGCCTTCATTATTTCAGTTGTTGTGATGGTATTAACTGACTCTTTAACCTAAAGAACTGGACCCCTTGCTTTAGAAGTTGGCATTGCCTTGTTTTTAAGGGAGATTTTTATTTACGTTGGCATTTCTAAATAGATGTACCATGAATTTGTGTCTGTTGTGATGTTACATTTCATCTATACAAGAAATGCCTATATTGCATTTAGGTGATTCTTTTATTCATTTACAATGTGTATAAATATATTTCTGATTTATGAACTATATGATTGTGAGTTTTTGTTAACTTGTTTTTTCTACGAAGTGATATAGATCAGTACACCTTTAACACCAGCATGTAGAGAATGTGTTTTAATTGATGGCAGCTGTATGTAATTAGTGTTGCACTACTTTGGCACCTTTTTATCTTTAAATTGTGTTGAATGGATTTTTACTTTGTCTGAAGAAGTCTTCCTAATACAGAAGACGAAAATGCGCTTTACATTCTAATAAATCTTTGGAGTTTCTTTATCCAGTGGTCCGGTACCTGTTTTTGTTTTGTTTCTATACTGCTACCAGACACGCCAAAGCCAGCTACTTTAAGGCTCTTACAAGGGTACCCAGTTATACTGAGTGAAATTAATGCTAATACAAATTGTAGCATTTGACCTATGCATTAAAGCTTTTAGGAGTGGCCACACAAATAAATGCAAGCACTCTCAAAGTTTAACATATTCTCTAAAAGACCAGCCACAATAAAAAGTTTAAATATATTTAATAATAAATATTAAAAGAGCATGAAAATACTTAATCTATTTACATTAAACACCAAAGTTTCACTCACAGAAAATATTAAAATAACACAAATAAATAGATTCACACAGCTACAGAAAAACAGTACTCTCACTATATTTGCAGACTGATCTAAAGAATTACCATTCCCTGGTTACTTACTAAAGCAAGGCAAGATTAAGTGGGAGTGTGATCCTTCTATGTCAGCTTCCAAAAACAGACTGCTTTGAGACTTCTCTCTCGTAGAATTAAAACATTATTTTTGTGCTGGATTACAGAATGACATCACATACATCTGGTCATCTGACTTCTGAATCCCATACCACCCCTCCTTTACTAGCAACTGAATCAGAATCTTGCACATATGTGTTACCATACACACAGAACTTTGCTAAGATGTGTCACAGCTTCTAGAAGTCATAAAACAATTTCAAACTTCCACCCTTCCAGAGTAGCAATTAGTTCACCCAAAGACAATACAGAAGGCTTCCTAGTACAGACCTTTTGTCTTTGGCTGCATTGAGACCTGTGAGATACAATGTTTATGGCCTAAATTAAGTAGTTTAATTTCAGGATATTTTTCTAAATGTTAGCTTGTGCTGACTTAACCTCTTCTCTTCCAGTATCTTCTGTTATAGTATTAATTTTGACAGTTATAATACAGTCGAACATGCAAGTGTATTTCTTTTTTCTGTCCAGTAGGACCCACTGTTGGTACATTTTTAACACAAGCAGTTTTACAAATACATTTTTCAACACAAGCATCTCTACGAATCAGTTTGATATACAAATGACATATAATTCTCTACAAAACTCCAGCTAGCTATGCTGGTGGCATATATTACACATCCACTGCCCTACTTTTGGCATAGCTGGCAATACCTCACATCGTCACATACCCCTTCAGATAGAACACACATTTTTGTCAGCAGCGTTTCTTTCTGCTTGTATGACTGCATCTTTACTAATGTAGGTCTTGGCTGCTTTCTCATTGCAAGATTTGGAGCATATATACAACATGCCATCTTAAACAAATCCTGCTATGGAACACCAGTCCAGTTGCTTATTTGTACTTTCATAAAATGAATATAGTTTGTTCCTTCCAGTTTCTCTGCTACAACAGAAAATCTATTTTATTTATCTGTGTGTGGTCTCCCCTAACTCTACTTTTTTTTAAAACAGCTCATCTTGAGGAACTTCATGCTGAGCCAGTCTTTTTTTTTTTCACCGCATTCTCTGATTTTTTTTTTTTTTTGCAGTTTTATCAGATCACCTAAAAAGCTAATTAAAGCTTCTATTTTTATTTGAGTTTAAAATGTGTTAAATAACTGAAGAAAATATAAACAATTCTAATTTGATTAGATTTTTTGTCTAAATTACTGAAAGCTATCTTCTCTACCAAAACTGCAATTTGAATTGCTTTTTGCTGAACAGCTGTAAGAGTTTTCCTAGTCAGATTTTTTTCTTCTCTTTTTCTGGTTGATTCTTTCTTAACTTGTTCAAAATTAATTCTTTGCTGGCATCCAGGTGGTGTGATGTCTAGCCCCAAAACTGATTTTTTTTTCTATATGCTTTTTTCTCTGTTTCAATTTTCATACTTGGGGAACTGTACTCTACCTGTCAATTAGTGTGCAGTCATGCTGGGAGTGTTGGGACCTAAATTTGCCCCATCCTGTTTTAGCCTGCTACCTCTACAAATGTAAAATGCAGCTCATGGAGATTTTTCCTAGTGGCCCTCCCTTCTGCCATGGTAATCTCTCAACTTCAAGCACTTATGTTTATGGAACCTTTATTCACATTCAATAAAGACAAGGTTTCAACATCTTTACATCAAGGTTGCAGTCTCTGAGTGTTTTGTTAAAGCAATCCATTAATCTCCCTGTCTTCTTTCTCAACCCTCAAAGGAAAATGCATTTACAAGAGGTGTACAAACAACTGTGATTCTACCCGAATAAGACTAAAACATGCAGAAAACCTGATAACCTGTTTTAGCATTTGTAAAAATTAGGGGGAAGGCCAGTGAGACAAACCATCAATAATTGGATTGCCAGTTTCATTGCTTTCTGTTACATGCATCATAGAAGGCCAGTACCAGAAAGGGTCAAAAGACACACCACTACAGCAGAGGCAGCTGCCGTTGCCTTCCTTACAGAAGTGTCTACTCACTCCATCATGGAAGCAGACACCTGGTTCTCAGTCCATACTTTTTTTTAAAACACTTCATTTTAGGGCCAGGGCAGATTCTGCCTCATCTATTCTGCAGGGGTTCTTCTCCTACCCCTTTCTCTGTCCACCCAAACCCCCACTTTGGCTCTTTGAATCTTCTCAAGAGTAATTACTGCTGTGACCTTCAGCTAATATTCCACCAGATTGCCCACAATAATGTCCCACCACTTAAAACCTGGGTCAGTAATTAAGCTAAGTACAGCCCCACCCCATAATTTGAAGTATCTACCTGTACAATGCATTTTTTATTGTAATCTGGGCTGGCTAACATAGGGGATCCTCCCAAAATCTCTTTTAGTGTTTGGAATGCCTGTTCACAATCTGTGGTCCACACTACCTTGTCCAGTTTATTCCTCCTAGTTAGGTCAATAAGGGATGCAGCTATGGTACTGTAATTTGGCACAAAGTTTCTACAGTACTCCTCTATCCCTGGGAATGCTCTCACTTGTTTCTTAGTAACAGGAACTGGCCATGTTTGAATAGCTTCCATCTTGACGGCTCTAGGCTCTACCAACTGCCTTCCTACGTCACCTTCCAGCCCTCCCTTAGGAGTCCATTTTTTTATACAGAAAACCTTCCTTCTCTGCCTCAGTATTACCTGCACAAGGAATATCAGGGACTATAGCTAGAAGTGGCAGATGGTAGGCTCTAGGCTGTACCAACTGACATACTACCTCACCTTCCAGCCCTCCCCTTAGGACTCAACTCTTTATACAACAAACTTTTGTTCCCTTATACAGACTTCCCTCTTCCTTGAAACCTAGGTGCTTCTTTAGGCATCTCCCTCAAGCTTTGTACTGTAGGGTCCATAAGTTGAGCCTGTCTCAATGGTACATTTGCGACCCTCCCAAGCTCTCCTTCCAGAGGAAGCCTAGTATCTTCTGACAGTTGTACTTCACTGTCACTCTGAGTACTACCACTCACCTCCATCCTTGCAGTCACCATATGCAAGGGAACATCAGTACCTTCCAGCAGCTGTTGCTCACTTTCAGACTTACTGTTACAGAATGGCTTTTTCTCTGAAACAGCCACTACACTAGTCCCAGCTTCAGATATGAGATCTGTCTGGGTCTCCCTCAAGCTACCCAGACCTACATGCCCGTCTCCCAGCTTATGTATCACTGCTTGCACACAAGGTACTGCATCATTACAGTCATTCCCTATTAGGACGTCTGCAGGAATATTCTCAAAGACAAGCTCCCCTTCCACAGGAAGCCTAGTAATGTCCAACAGTTGTGCCTCGCTGTCACTGTGGGTATCACCACTTACCTCCATCCTCGCAGTCACTGTGTCCAAGGGAACATCAGTGCCCACCAGCAGCTGTGGCTCACATTCAGACTTACTGCTACCAAATAGCACCTTCTCTGAAACAGCCACCACACCAGCTCCAGGTATGAGATCTTTCTTGGTCTCCCCAGTTTACTGAACCTACATGCCTTTCTCCAAGCCTGACTGCATGTCACTGCATGTACACAAGGTACTGCATCATCAAAGTCATTCCCTATCAGGACATCTGCAGGAATATCCTCAAATGCACCTACATGCTTGCTTCCTCTTCCACCCTCTCAGTCAAGGTGAACCCTATCCAAAGGTATTTGGACTGGGGTCCGTCCCAATGCTCTGACTGGAGTGGACTGCCCAAGCAAGTCCTGCTCTTCTCTAACCACTGCAGGCCTCACAATAGTTATATCAGAAGCTGTGTCCCTCTTAAAGTAGTTACCTCTTTACCATCTACTAAGGATATAAATTTTGGTGACAACCTGGCACCCCAGTTGTGTCTAAACAACTTACCACTGGCAGTTTGTCATCCACACTTACTGGCTCCCTCACCGTCCGTTTTCTCACCTTGCCTTGATGGACATTTGGCTGCTATGTGTCCCCTCTGGTTACACTTGAAACATTTAATCACTAACCGTGCACTTGGATTAATATTTCCCCCGTTACTAGTGTACTCTTTTGGAATGGTTTATACTACCCCCCAGGGGTTTCTTTGTGTCCATGTGCAGCACTGGGTATCCCTTTCTTATTCAGTGGTACTCTGCTTGCCAAGTAGAGATCCCCTTTTCTCCCAACTCCTCTGGAAGGTTACACTCATGGTCTGCTAACTAGACTCTCATGTCATCAGGTAAAGTACTGAGGGCTTGTTCCCTCACCAAAAGTTCTGCCAGTTCCTCAAAAGTGGTGATCTGATACCCACTCACCCATCTGTGAAAGTACGTACTTAAGTCAGCAATATAATAATGTACACTTTAATCTGCCTTGTGTCTATGTTCATGAAACTTTTTTTCTATATGCCTGAGGTGTAAGTTTTAAACAGTCAAGCAAGCAACATTTGAGTTTGTTATAATTCAAAGAATCTACTTAATTTAACTTTGCTACAGCCTGAACAGCTTTACCATGGAGTAATGGAGTCAGGAGCCAAATCCAGAGCTTACATTTAACATCATATTGTCTACATAACCTCTCAAAAATATAAGTAAAACTATTAAAGTCATCCCCATCCCTGTACTGAGGAAAACGTTTACTGACCTTTACAGCTTCTGGTGTCCAGTTATTCCCTTTCCCATTATCTGCATAACCCTCTCAAGGGTAAGAAGCTCCACTTCATGCCAGAGCTGTCTCTCATTCTTCTCCTACTGTCTCTCATTGTCCTTGGCTTCTAACCACCTCAGTCTCTCTGCTGATTCCAGTTCAAAACATCTGGCCTCCAGTCGTTGGACTTCGTCTCCAGTCATTTGGATTCCACTTCATATTGGCATTGCTTCTCCCTTTCCTCAGCCTCCAGGCATCTCATTCTCTCCCTTTCTTTAGCCTCCAAACATTGGGCTTTCAGGTGCAGTCTCTCTAGCTCCAGACGATTTCTCAGGTCCTCTGAAGAAAATGTGGACTGTCCCATCTTAGCAGGCTGCACATCACCAACACCAAACTGGATATCCTCCAAATGGCTGGTCTGAGCTGTGGCTGCAACCAAGGCTGAAATCACTGATTCATTTTTCAGGTTGGCATGCACCAATCCTCTGGCTTCACAGTCTGTAGCCAACTGGGTCTTTGTCAGCTTGCTAAAATCTTCTGCTGACATCCTTGGCGTCTATCCTTATCTAACTAAAAAAAATAAAACTGTGGTGGATTGAAATTCTGAATGTTTGCCACGTGGCTGTCAAGAGTGCACACCTTAATGACAACTACCCACAAGCTACTGAAATCCAATTAAAAATCTCACACCACTCCTAATTAAGTGTGACATCCAACTAATATTCCATCAGACTGCCAACAATAATGTGACATCCCCCACTTAAAACCCGGGTCAATAATTAAAGAGCCTCAATCTTCACCACTGACTCCAGTGTGGAAGCATCACGGAAAACACCAGAGCACAAAGCACACAAGAATAAAATTCCACAATTTCCCTTAAAAGCACAATGGGAACACTCTCTATTTTCCTGGGACTGGACTGTATACTGCTCTCAACCCCAAATGTAATCCCTTATCATACACTTCAGAGCAATGTGTTCCAGTTTAAGACCTCTGACTCACTCATACAAAACAAATTTAAATCTCACACACACAAACATTTATGGGAAACCTGACAAAGACTTCCAGCTGTGTTCCCTTCCCAATACAAATGTTAATGCTGCCACCAGAGTCAAACAAGTCTACACACCCTTCCAAGGGTGATCAATTATTAAAAATTAAATATCAAAACAAATGATAGCTATGACCAGAAGCAGCTAGGCATTTGAGGTGACTCTGGGAGCATCAAACAGGTATAAACACTCTCTAATCTGTAAATAAAACACTGATTGTCCGGCCAAAATGTAAGGTAATGAAAAACATTTAATAATAACAAAATGAAGACAAGAATGTAAATCAGTAACTTCCAATCAACACCAGAATTCAATCACCAGAAATTTAAAATTAAACTGTAGGATAGAAGTTCTTCATTATAGAAAAATTCTATCTAAATAACTAAACTTTCCTAATCTTATTAGAGAATAGTTTCCTTGAACTAATCTAAAACATAAAATCAAGGCAAATGCAGGCTTACATTTTTAGTGAATCTTCTGCACAACACTGTAACTGACTATAACTCTCAGCTAATTGCTGCTGTTCACAAACTGCTCAGCAACTGACTTCAGCAGTCTCTCTTATATAGTCCAGGTTAACAGTCTCAACTGTCTTATTTAAAAATAACATTCAGCTTTATAAAAAAACGTATTTTTCCTGTCAATCAGCTGTTCAAATAATCACCTAGCAACCAGGAACATTCCAATGACATCACCTACTGTTCAGCTGATTCTCTGCAGACCGTTTGTATTTTAGAGTCTCCCTCACAAACGTGCAGTTAGAAATGTATCAAAACACTGACAGATTATTTAAACATTCTGTATAAACAGGGAAATACTCAACATTTAAAAATCTTATTTACATTTTCACAAATAGACATGTTGGCATACAATACATGTTAATCTGAGACTATACACAAATCTCCTGCCAGACATGCTAATACACATGACAGTGCTTCTCCTCATTTTATAAAAAAACATTTTTGTATTTTAGCAAAGATTTAATAATATCCTTTTTCCTTCTTGGCGAAGTTTATCTTTTTGTAAATTCTTTCTGTATCATTTTTGCTTTTTAGTGTTAGGCTTTCCACCATTTCCATTATTATCCTTCCTTTCCTTTAATAGTTTCAGAGGTTTTCTCTTCATAGTTCTGTGTGTGCTTCTGTATATATATATATAAAAATAAATAAAATATATCATACACACACACGGTTATAGGCGGTTACTAGTTCATGGCCCTGGGGCCCTTACAAGCCTAGCCAAGAGTTTATCCCCAAAAAAGAAACCTCAGTCAGCACCTGTCACCCCTGTCAATGAGGGACACAGGTGGAACCCCTGGGACACATTTGTGGTTCCCATCCACTCATCAAGGTTGTGCTTGAAGAGGGTCAACAAGGCTCTCTTTTTGACATGTATGGGAAGTCTATTCCAGAGATGGGGCAGCCTCAGGGAGACAAACCTGTCTCTCCAGCAGGTTTTATTGATGCTGCATATTAGATTTAGGCCTTTCAACTTGGTAATGTACAAGGAGTTAGACTTATGGATATGGAGCATCTCTTAGCAGGGCAAAGTCCGATACTGCCTTGTAGGTGAGACACAGCTGACCTCTGAGAAATCTGTATGATACCGAGCAGAGTGATAGTGATTTGAGCTTATCCTGATAGGACAGATTTTGGAAGCCATGGATTCTCTTTGTGAGGTATTTCTGTGGCCTTTCCAGTTGGTGCAAGTGTTTGGAGAGGTACATATCAAATGGGGCATTATACTCAATTATTGGCCTAATGAGGGAGGAGTACAGAGAGGTAACCTCCTTTTTTTCTGGATGCAGTCCCTTTACGTATGAGATGAACCATGTAAAAAGCTTTCCCTGACCAGTGCTGCTACATGATATTTGAATATGAGATTGTTGTCAACCTGAATACCCAGGTCTCTCACCACAGGTTGTGTGCTTAGGGGGTTACCGTTGATGTGGTAATCAGTAGGGCCGTGTTTTTGCCAAATGGTATGATGATACATTTTTTTCATTTAACATAGGGTCATGACTTTGGCACTAGATATTTGTTGCTGTGAGACCCTCTTGCAGTATGTTAAAATCATTTGAGTAGTCAGTGGCAGCACCCAACTTAGTCATCAGCAAACTTGGTCAGCCACAGGCCTTTTGTCTTTGCCTGGACCTCTGAAAAGTAGATGTCAAACAGTAGGGGTCCCAGGACAAATCCTAGGGGTCCCAGGACAAATCCTTGGGGAACACTACTAGTGACAGGTCTGCTGTCAGAGGTGGAGGTGCCTATTTTGACCTTGTGGGGCCCATCGGTGAGCCAGTTTGACACTCACCTGATGAGATAGGGATTTATGCCAAGTTGTGTTAGCTTTTTGATGACTTTTTGATGACATCTGAGTGAGGGATTGTGTCAAGATAAGCTATATGTACTTACTTTCCCTCATCTAGGGCCTTTGTGACAGTCTCAAAGAAGTCAACCAGGTTCAACAGGCAAGATCTGCCCTTGATGAATCAGGACTGTGTGGAGTCAAGTGTTCGAGATTGCCTATGTCCTTGTTTATGAGATCCATAATACACTCCATGGCTTTACAGATCAGACTTGTGAAGCTAATGGGGCGATAGTTTCCAGGGTCAGTAGTGGCACCACCTTTGTGCAAGACGATGACAATGGCAGTTCTCCACGCTGCTGGAATGAAGCCTGTACTTAGGCTGTGGTTGAATACGGTGCTCAATGGAGAAGCTAGTTCTTGCTGGAGATGGTGCAGAATACAGCCTGGGATACTATCAGATCCCATGAAAGATGTATTCTTTGCCTTGTATAGGGCCTTTAACACATGATCTATGGAGATATAAGGTGCAGGGTCAAGTATTGGGGATATCAAGTGGGCCTTGGGGGAGGGGGTGAAGTTTGCACTGAATCTATCT